>NC_047025.1:31701989-32001989 GCF_902652985.1 Pecten maximus
GAGGTTACTCGTGATGGCCATGTTCAGGCATTGTAAGTATATTATATCTACACATAGTTTAGGGATTATTTTAAGCAGCCTATTATATGTCTGTCGTTGTGATTCCAGAAGATTGCGTTTGAGTGACGTGGAGGTTAGGTCCAACGTATACGGGCTGCTAGGCCTCGAGCTCACGCTCGCAGCGCAGGTCACACTCATTTAGTTAACGTTAGAACGAATATTCACGCTGATGACGACCATCTGTCAGAAATTGTCCGTCCGTCGTCCAAAGCTACGTTATCGCAGCTATCATTTAGTATACCGCAGGCGCCCATCGTGATGACAGATCGCCACTATCAATTTTGATGATTACAGCGATATTTTGGAGGTGTGCGTAGCGTCAAGTGGTACATAACTGTCATAAGGTTAGGATATTCAATAGTAGTTGTTTTTTTACAACGTGCGAGAGTAAAACCTGAAAATAACGAGGTTAGGTCCTAGACCATTTTGTGATGTGTTGGTATGTCTGATATGATGTTGTGTACATGTGTTGCTCAGATAATGTGGTTCTTCACTACATGACATGTAAATCATAATAATGAGACATGTATTTCTCTTCTTAGGTTTCAATAAAGTGAATCATCTTATCATTCCTCGTGAGGCAGCTAGAAATCTCAGTTCAACATCTGTCACATGTAAACATTTTTGTGCAGAATGGAAGAAATCAAAATTTGGTGGAGAATGGAGAATTAAGTAAGTAGATTCTAGAGCAGTAATCAAATAGAAACCGAAATGTTAATAATTTGTATGTGCCCATATATATACGACTTGGTCTTGACTTACTTTCAAGATCACAAGAGTAATGTGTTAGAATTATGCACATTTTTCAGAGGTATAATGTTAATCTAGCTTTTTTTTCGCACTGGAAGAATCTGCTAAATTATTATTGTGCTTCTTGTAGTTTATCTACATTGGTTTCTATGGCAATCGTTTTTGGTGTGCTAATTATTCATCAATATTAATGCACTCATCTGTTTTAATTTGTTTTTGAACTAAAATTTGAATGTGTCAAATTAAGTAGGCTACCTGTTATGTTTATAGCATTTAATAGAGATCTAGATTTGAGGGGAAAGAAAAGCTGAATATAGTATGAAAAACAGGGATCATTAACATATTATTTTGTGGATTAGCAAACATGTATTTATGAATAAAGTGTAACCCTGGTAAATACTAGCTGCAATATACCGCTCAGCTAGATAGATCTTCTATCTATATCAATCAGTTAAGCATAAGACTAGTAATTATAGGCCATAGATCCTAGATGCAATCCTAGGGAGGCAGTAATTTAAATTTAATTAATCAGACGCTGTGCTACTCTAGTGCTGAACATCGCACCTGATTACTATAAAGCATGTTATGAGATGGATGTTAATTATCTGTAGTTTCTCAGTGTTACTGGTATTCTATCATTCTTTGTTATACAGACAAGGTAAAGCGATGGATGGCGCCACCTATGGACCCCTCACAGACTTGCCTGATTATACCTATCTAGGTAAATATCACAAACCAGCAATATACCGCATCATTGTGTTTGGGTTGTTACCATTTAGCCTTTTAGACAAAAAAAAAAAATTCACATATCATCACAAAGTCCATTTACACTATTCTGAAGGACCTCATTTATAAGTACCCTATGCAAATCATAGTTATAAATAAAAAAAACTACATCTTTTTAGATAAATGTTTTAAATCAAAGTGTTCATATCTAAAATTTCAAAGTGCAGTCAATGTTAATGTTGTCAGACAATTTTTTCTAAGTTACAAAATATAAGTACTGTAATGGTATTTGTGATCTACTGTTACTACTGTAGTGTTATTGTTAACATTTACAGATGGACGTCCAACACCACTGAGTACAGGGCAATTACGGAGACGAGAGATGAACAAAGAAATGGCGGTGTGTACTATTGATGTTAAATACAATTCCTCCTTCCTATTTCATAGCACCCACACACCACCCACATACAGTAATGGATGTCTACTACAATGTCTCCTTCCTATTTAATAACACCCCACATACAGTAATGGATGTCTACTACAATGTCTCCTTCCTATTTAATAACACCCCACACCACCCACATACAGTAATGGATGTCTACTACAATGTCTCCTTCCTATTTAATAACACCCACACCACCCACATACAGTAATGGATGTCTACTACAATGTCTCCTTCCTATTTAATAACACCCCACATACAGTAATGGATGTCTACTACAATGTCTCCTTCCTATTTAATAACATCCCACCACCCACATACAGTAATGGATGTCTACTACAATGTCCCCTTCCCATTTAATAACATCCCACACCACCCACATACAGTAATGGATGTCTACTACAATGTCTCCTTCCTATTTAATAACATCCCACACCACCCACATACAGTAATGGATGTCTACTACAATGTCTCCTTCCTATTTAATAACACCCCACACCACCCACATACAGTAATGGATGTCTACTACAATGTCTCCTTCCTATTTAATAACACCACACACCACCCACATACAGTAATGGATGTCTACTACAATGTCTCCTTCCTATTTAATAACACCCCACACCACCCACATACAGTAATGGATGTCTACTACAATGTCTCCTTCCTATTTAATAACATCCCACATACAGTAATGGATGTCTACTACAATGTCTCCTTCCTATTTAATAACACCCCACACCACCCACATACAGTAATGGATGTCTACTACAATGTCTCCTTCCTATTTAATAACATCCCACCACCCACATACAGTAATGGATGTCTACTACAATGTCTCCTTCCTATTTAATAACACCCCACACCACCCACATACAGTAATGGATGTCTACTACAATGTCTCCTTCCTATTTAATAACATCCCACACCACCCACATACAGTAATGGATGTCTACTACAATGTCTCCTTCCTATTTAATAACACCCCACACCACCCACATACAGTAATGGATGTCTACTACAATGTCTCCTTCCTATTTAATAACACCCCACACCACCCACATACAGTAATGGATGTCTACTACAATGTCTCCTTCCCTATTTAATAACACCCCACACCACCCACATACAGTAATGGATGTCTACTACAATGTCCCCTTCCTATTTAATAACACCCCACACCACCCACATACAGTAATGGATGTCTACTACAATGTCTCCTTCCTATTTAATAACACCCCACACCACCCACATACAGTAATGGATGTCTACTACAATGTCTCCTTCCTATTTAATAACACCCCACACCACCCACATACAGTAATGGATGTCTACTACAATGTCTCCTTCCTATTTAATAACACCCCACACCACCCACATATAGTAATGGATGTCTACTACAATGTCTCCTTCCTATTTAATAACACCCCACACCACCCACATACAGTAATGGATGTCTACTACAATGTCTCCTTCCTATTTAATAACACCCCACACCACCCACATACAGTAATGGATGTCTACTACAATGTCTCCTTCCTATTTAATAACACTGACACCACCCACATACAGTAATGGATGTCTACTACAATGTCTCCTTCCTATTTAATAACACCCCACACCACCCACATACAGTAATGGATGTCTACTACAATGTCCTCCTTCCTATTTAATAACACCCCACACCACCCACATACAGTAATGGATGTCTACTACAATGTCTCCTTCCTATTTAATAACACCCCACACCACCCACATACAGTAATGGATGTCTACTACAATGTCCCCTACCTATTTAATAACACCCCACACCACCCACATACAGTAATGGATGTCTACTACAATGTCTCCTTCCTATTTAATAACACCCCACACCACCCACATACAGTAATGGATGTCTACTACAATGTCCCCTACCTATTTAATAACACTGACACCACCCACATACAGTAATGGATGTCTACTACAATGTCTCCTTCCTATTTAATAACACCCCACACCACCCACATACAGTAATGGATGTCTACTACAATGTCTCCTTCCTATTTAATAACACCCCACACCACCCACATACAGTAATGGATGTCTACTACAATGTCTCCTTTCTATTTAATAACATCCCACACCACCCACATACAGTAATGGATGTCTACTACAATGTCTCCTTCCTATTTAATAACACCACACACCACCCACATACAGTAATGGATGTCTACTACAATGTCCCCTTCCTATTTAATAACACCCCACACCACCCACATACAGTAACTCCTGGTTCAGTTAGGAAACAGCATACCTTATTTGCAGTTTGTATGTGTAAGATATATGGAGAGTGTCACATAGGTTATTGTGGTACTTTTGTTGTAGTAGACTGTACAAAGCTACATCTAGAAACAGAATCAATAACTGTAACATTTTAGAAAGGTGTGGAAAGTTATGATAGCTAGTTTTATTTGGATTCCATCCAATACTTTTATTAGGAGACTGGAAAAATTTAATAGCGAGCGAGCGAGAGATACATTTAAAAAGTTGTGTAAAGGTTCCTTGAAACTTATACAGTTTTCCAATGTAATCAAACGGCCATTATGTATAGTTTGTGATTTTCCATATAATGTGTAACATGAAAAGTGATGTATACATTGTAATGACCAAACTTTAAAGGATGCAACCATATGCAAGGTACGTGTGATTATTTTGCGTTTTCTTATTTTACAGAAAAATGTGATGCAAATGATGGGGGAACTGGAATTTATTCAAAAGACTTCAGAGGAAAAACGACAAAAAAAGAAGGACAGAGAAATTAAGACAAAAAATATGTTGAGTTTCAAACCTAAAGGAAAACGAAGTCACAAATCTGTTGAAGAAAAAAGAAGTGTCTGAATAAAAATGGTCAACAAACATTCAAAGGAATACTTGAAGAGTGTTCTCACATCTGACTGTAGATTGTTTGTCAATCATTTGAAGGAAATATATGAAGAGTGTTATCATATCTGACTGTAGATGTGGTTCAACTTATAGACAGTGTTTCTGTCGCCTCATCTGCAGAAATCTGTATACCAGGTAGTTCACTGGGTTTTTTTTTTTAAAGTATATTCAAAATATACTTTTTGAACAATACATTTTGTTTGTGTTATTATTACCAGCTCAAGTCATTACTCAGGTAATGCTATATGAAGTTTTTGACATGTTCGACCCCACTGACCAAGAAAGTAAATGTTGGTCAATGCCATTTGCATACATGTGTATGAGGAGTGTTTGCAACAAATATAGGAAAATAGAAATAATTCACATTTCTTATCTACATACCAAGTATCTTAGTTACTATTTTTAGCAGCGGCCAGTAAGGGACATGTATTGCTTTATCAATATCCTGCATGTTGTTCTCCATGTTACAGTCAGTAAACTTTAAGGTTTGACATTTTTTTTATCTCGCTTCTCAAAGAGAGGGTGAGCTATGTTGTCACCAGTGTCGGCATTGGTTTCTAAATGTTGAGTTTTTGGTGCAAGTGTTGAAATACATCAGTGAACTCCTTGATAATTGTTCTAGGGTTTCAATATTTGGTTTCAGGGGTGGCTTTGGGGGTTAACTATTACTATCCAAAGTTGTAATGCATAATTTTTTGGGGAAGATGTCTGTTTTTAAAACAATTCGGACTTTCACTTTTTATGCCAAATCTGCTGTTAAGTTCTTGGAGCAAGTGATGAATGGCATCAGTAAGCCCCTTTATAATTTCATAATAATAATTTCAATGCATACTATTTCAAAACTTTATTTATACCTGATCTATTTTACCTTTAAATATTGCAATTTGTCACATTATTAGCATATTGCAATATGATTGCAGTTGGTGAACTCATCAAAGGTATAGTGACAAACAATACAATGTGAGACAAGCTTTGTACCGAATACGTTCCTCTTGTTCTTCTGAATTCCATGGGGCCAAAAGAACCAAAGATGCTTTCTTCCTCTTTCAAATATATATCTAGGACTTTGGGAAATGTTTGTAGTAAATTGACTGAACAGTACTACAGAGTGCAACAATATATTGCTACATTTGCACACAAATCGGTACACATTTAGACATGTGTTTAGCAGTTAAGTATGGGGCATATAGTGTTGTATAAAGCAAAACAAAGACAAAGAATTCATTGATAATTAGATTTAATGAGTTGGCCATTTAAATTGAACATAATTCTGAATTGCACCAAGATTTTGGACTAAGAGACAAAGTTTCTGGCCAATATATGGCAATGGTGTGGCTTCAATTAGTGTATCTTGAAGCTTTGCATTTCCCTATTTCCTTCTCTGTCAATAAAATTAACTTCTGGTGATGAATTTAAGTTAGGGTTGGCATGATACAAACCCAGCACACACACACATGGTACTTTTTCTTTAACATTAATATGTTGGTATATACCTTCTGTTATACAAGGTCTAACTTATGGAGTTCTCCAAAGTTCTACCTTAACATCCAATCCAACATGAGGACCAATATCACATTAGTACCATCCCAGCTTTTAATTAAAACAGAACGAATAGAAAAATCAAACGTAACCTCTATAGTGAAGGACAGGGGTATCGGATTACATATCAAATCCTATTAATCTTACAAATTATCATGTTATTGAAATAAAACACAAAATTAAGACTTAGTTCAATTTTTTTATGCACCAGGAGTTTTATCCATACATTTATAAGTTAATTTTGCCTTCTCTTATCGACTAGGAAGAATTTAATACTTTATTCCATTTTCATTTCTAACAAGATAATTTCCAACAGCAACATTTCTAGAGGAAAGACATTATAAGACGTTAGCTACTACAAAACAACCCAAGTGTTATTTCTCTAAACCCAATACCTGCCATATCTATTACATAGGTTTGAGTAGGCAACAATTATATATCACTCCTGTAAAATGGAGTTATAATTGTAGTGGTCTTACTGTGCATCAAATATCGGGTTTATATCCAGTATATCTGAATATTTTCAAATCTTATTTTCGACATTACTCTATGCAAAGAGAAATAATTAATTTTTCTTTGTTTTCATGGTAAATACTCAAATGTGATTGGTCGAAAAATTCACAATTGACGTTGCGTACTGATTTGAGAAAATGAATCCCAAATAAAACCCGTAAAATTGTACATAAAACATGTTTTGAATTAGAAAAAGACAATTAACTGAAATTAATTATAAGCATTGAGGTTATCTTGAAGACAGTTGGGGTCATGAAAGTCCAGAGTATTCGAGGTAACAGATTATATTTTATATCAAATTTTAACTGTTAGGACTCAATTTTAACTTCAATCTAAGCTGGGTCTTCAAGTAGAGCTACAAAACTTTGTCCTATCTCCTTATTACTGCAACCAAAATCTGGGGGGGAATGTATGAAAGGAAAGACAAGCCTTTCATCCTGTAATTAGTACATTGTGTATAATGTATACCGGTTTAATTGACAACATTTGGTCACAGATAGTGTCCATATTTGTATGAAAAAAAGGTAGTGACCTATGACAGCACCATGTTGAAATGATCACATCATTGGTAAATGTCTTATCCAGTATCATTATGATAACCACAAGTGATGAGATTCTAGTGCTAAACTACATAATAACAGCAGACTATATTATTATCAAGTTGGTACATATACAAAGCTACCTTGAGCAATATCAAAAACAGAATAAAATCAAATGGCATTTTATGCCTGAGTGACTAAAGTGACTTCTAAGATTGTGCAATTAGCTATATGCAGTGCAAAAACCACCTTATAACTAGACATGTCTGAATGAGTCATTCTTTGCACAAGTTATCTGCATCAGGTTTTTAGCACTAGGTTTATGACATTGTATTGATAACCTCCAGTAGTGTACATATTGGTCAAAATATCAAAGCACTTATCACATGTACTGAACATCCTGTACAATGTTATATAAATTGGTCTTTTATCAAGGTCAAAAGGTCAATAAATAAAAGTGCTGATTCAGTTTATGTAAGCTTCATCTGGGCGAACTTGGTTGCAATATCCAGTGCCTCCTGAAGGCCGTCTGTGTTTGAGCCTGTTGCCTGTGCAGCCAGATCCTTACCCCCACATTTCCCCTGTATAACCGGTACAACCTCATTCACCCAGTCCTTGGCATTAAGTCCCTTTGACACGGACACCTGAAAAACAAGTTATCTGTAGAAATTATACTGTTTAATGGACATTGTTTATTTATTGTTGTATTCTTGCAGTATAGTCTTTATTAAAGTTTATCACACAATCGGTCTGTTAATCAGTGAATTCAATCGTATAATATTTTTGCAAATGGCACTAGAGTAATTCCCTTTTTTAACATCAGGATGCCTTTGGCACCTGCCGTTTTAGTCGTGGTGGGTAAATGTTGTTAGTCACACTTTCGTTTCCGGCTAACAACTTCTCTTTTCTGTAATACAAATGATATACATCCACAGCCTAATATAGTTCCTATTTTAACAGCAATTATTGACACAATTTAACTGATGGTTTCCGTGTTTACTGCAATTATTTAAAATTAAAAATGAATGTTTGGTGTTCTACACTATTATAGATTTTAAATATAAACACTTTCTTCATCAGTATATGCAATTTCGTTGGCGTAGGATTACGTAGTTCTGTCTTAATCTTGCCTTGAAAATGAAAGTAAAAAAAATTCAGTTTGATCGTCGTGGAAATGCGTCCACAGAGAAACTATCCACATGTCTTAAACTCATATGTTCATCCTAAGTTCATATGCAAGAACATTTCATATAAGCCTAAAACCAATCGCGTTTACGTAGTCAAATGTTTACAATTCTATAAATAGCTTTGCAGCCAAACATTCTACGGGATCACTTCAGCTGTCACGTGACTAATCACGTGATCATCACTTATTGGCCCAAATGGCGGCTATGTGTAATGTAACTAAACCAGGGACCGTTCGCAGTTTCATTTAAAAAAAATTAGGCTGTGTACATCTTGGATTTTATCTCAGCATGTTGTACGTGTAACCGTTAATAGACCTATTTGTCCTTTAGTTGATTTTTTTTAAAGTTTACAAGCAGCTTTACTGATTCAGAAGTATATCAATAATCTTCCACAAACATTAAAGAAAAAGGTCAGGGAAAGAACTATTCTCAGCTCTTGGAAAGTTTTCAGCAGATAAATATGTTATACATGTTTTCTTGAATAGATATAGAATAGGAATAACCAGATTAAGACATTTCATCTGATACAAATGTAGCTGTCTAACTATAAAATCCAATTTTAAATTCCTTATTTTATGACCTCAGATCCTGATGTTTCTCAGGGCCTTTGACCCTTTGATTTTCCATTGGCTGTGCCATTCAGAAATTCATTGCAATGCCATGACATGGATTTGGTGAATATGCTTATCAATCAGTTGTTCAGCAAGCAAAAATGATATAAAACAAGAGGCCCATGGGGCCTGTATCGCTCACCTAGTTGGATTTGACCAAATGTCAAAATAATGTACATGTTCAATTTGTCAATACATATACAAAAATGTACTCTCTGAAAGACCATATGGATTATTTTTACACCATAATGGTGTTTAAAGAAACTAAGTCCCTTAGGGTGGGGAAAACCCCTTTGGCCTATTTTTACATAAGAATTGTGTTTATCTCTTAATGCCCAGCGATGATATACATAGTTATGGGATTGAGGGTCACAGTAACCATTTATGCAAAATCTGTTCCCCCATCACCACGGATGTTTCTGACCAAATTGGGTTCAAATCCATTTAAAACTCAAATCTCTATTTCCCCTATTTGGCCCCTCCCTTCAGGCCCCTTGGGGGTCAGAGTCAATATTTATATAAACTCTCTTTTCCCTTTCCCTTAAGGATATTCCAGACCAAATTTGGTTCAAATCCATTCGTAACTTAATAATTAATAGCGATTTAAAGGATTAACCCCTATTTTCCCTATCAGACCCCACTCCCCAGTCCCCTGGGGATTCAGAGTAAAAAATCATACCAACTCGGTTCCCCTTCTCCAATGAATATTCTTGACCATATTTGGTTAAAATCCATTTAAAACTTTATGACTAGTAGCAATTAAAAGACTAATCTCTATTTCCCCTACTTGGCCCTGCCCCTTAGGCCCCTAGGGGTACAGAGTAAAAATTCATATAAACTCTGTTCCCCCTCCCCTCAAGGATGTTCCTGACCAAATTTGGTGAAAACCTATTCAATACTTTAGGACTAGTCGCGATTTAAAGGAGTAACCCTATTTCCCCTATTTGGCCCCGTCCCTCAGGCCCCTGGGGGTTGAGAATAAAGATTTACACAAACTTTGTTCCTCTTCCCCCAAGGATGTTCCTGACCAAATTTGGTTCAAATTCATTCATAACTTTATGACTAGTAGCGATTTAAAGGAGTAACCCTATTTCCCCTATTTGGCCCCGCCCCTCAGGTCCCTGGGGGTTCAGAGTAAAAATTTATACAAACTCTGTTCATCTTCTGCCAAGGATGTTCCTGACCAAATTTGGTTCAAATTCATTCATAACTTTATGACTAGTAGCGATTTAAAGGAGTAACCCTATTTCCCCTATTTGGCCCCGCCCCTCAGGCCCCTGGGGGTTCAGAGTAAAAATTTATACAAACTCTGTTCCCTTTCTGCCAAGGATGTTCCTGACCAAATTTGGTTCAAATTCATTCATAACTTTATGACTAGTAGCGATTTAAAGGAGTAACCCTATTTCCCCTATTTGGCCCCGTCCCTCAGGCCCATGGGGGTTCAGAGTAAAAATTTATACAAACTCTGTTCCCTTTCTGCCAAGGATGTTACTGACCAAATTTGGTTCAAATTCATTCATAACTTTATGACTAGTAGCGATTTAAAGGAGTAACCCTATTTCCCCTATTTGGCCCCGCCCCTCAGGCCCTTGGGGGTTCAGAGTAAAAATTTATCCAAATTCTGTTCCCCTTCTGCCAAGGATGTTCCTGACCAAATTTGGTTCAAATTCATTCATAACTTTATGACTAGTAGCGATTTAAAGGAGTAACCCTATTTCCCCTATTTGGCCCCGCCCCTCAGGCCCCTGGGGGTTCAGAGTAAAAATTTATACAAACTCTGTTCCCCTTCCCCCAAGGATGTTCCTGACCAAATTTTGTGAAAATCCATTCAATACTTTAGGACTAGTAGCAATTTAAAGAAAAAGTTGACGGACGACGGACGCCGGACGACGGACGCTGCACCATGGCATAAGCTCACCGGCCCTTCGGGCCAGGTGAGCTAAAAATAAAATATTTGATGAAAATTTCCCTCAGGGGAATGAAATTATTAAATGATCAAATTAATAAATGATCTTAAATTTCACTTTTCTTAGCTGTATTTAGATCCAAGTCAGAAGAAAAATTAATCTATCACCTGGTTAATATTTTGAACTCACCTTAGGAACACAGCTCATACACAAAATCTTGCCAGCTTCTTTATCGACTGAGAAAAACATGGCAGATGTTTCAGGGCTTGACGTCTTGTACTGTTTCATGGCAGCATCTAGTGACTGTGGACAGAAGGAGAAAGTTTAATAACTAGAAACATATTTTATTGATGTATTTATGTCAAAAAAGGCACAGTTAAAATGTGGACAATATGTGAACAGATGGATAAAAGTCTGTAAAATAGAACACAGGATCTCTATATTGTGTCATTGATCCCAAGAGATATGTATGTAAAATCTGGAAAATATCAATTATGTAAGTTCATATTAAGTTTTGTATCATTGCTATTACAATGGCAGTTTAATATCAACAGATGGTCAACAGGTATTTTATATAAAATAGTGAGCCGTCATTGTTCTGTAATTATAAAGTGAAGTAAAATAAAACAAAGGGCCATAACTCTGCATATAGAGTGGCATCAGACACAATTTTTACACGACATGACCAACGACAAAGTATCGGACGGATGCATCTGTAGCCAGTGGGGCATTACTAGAGATTTTGATGCTAATGTTTGAACAATACTTGGCAATTATTTCAGGAATACTCACCTTGGCATTTGAACCAGCCTTAAACTCATGTACAATAAATGGCTGGTTTGGGTTGGCCTCTATCATCTTTTTGGTTTGTTCCACAACCTACCACAGATAAATACTACTGTATATCAACAAGTTAACTACACAATAGTTTTTGCAAAATGAAAAAAATATATATAAATGTATTATACCAGGTGTATCAAAATCACAGTTATGAATTTGTGAATTTCCCATCTATAAATTATATTGTAAAAATAATGTTTTATGTAATTTCTGTCTTTGAGAGTTTTTCTATAGTATCTATATATTATTCCCATATGTTTACAGAAAGCTAGTAAAATCTGAAACATTCGAATTAGTAAATTAAAGCATAAGTGCTTTCATATTTAATCTTCAGATGTTTTACACTTGGTTCACATATGTAAGATATTTATTATAGTGTTGGTATCAATAATATAAACTGTCATATGTATGTACCTCAGCAGTAATGGCTGCCTTCCTTGCTTTGTCAAGGTCGTCCAGTTTGCCCTTCAGTTGTTTGACCTCAGTTCTAAGGCGATCCCGCTGCCAGTATGGTATCACAGATTTGGTGATTTCCTGCGAATGAATTTAAACCATCTAAAATCTATTAACAGAATATTCTATTTCCTTTCAGCGATTGATTAAATTTACATTGAAACAATGAATACATGTATATTCAATATTTAAACCCTCATGAAATTGTGACCTTAATGTTTCATGAATTATAAAGTAGATCTATTATCCAAAGGCACCAACAGCTATGAATTAAACAGATCACATTTTGTCCGTACATCTGTAAACTCCAGGCACTTAAATTAAAAAAAAATTGTGTAAACCTACATTCAGGTGTTCATTGAAACATATTTTTACTTGATGAACAGTGTGTAAATACAAAATACATCAAATACAAATTCTCACAATTTACTACGCCCTCTGTCCAACACTCTTTAAAAAATTCCCCCTATACGTATATACGAAAAACAATTATCATACATAGTACTTACCTGATCAATAATAACCATTTTGATTGGAATGGTGTATTTGTATGCATATTTATAATACCACCTTTGAGATTCAGTTAAATAAGGCACTAAATGGGTGGAAAAGTGAATACAGACAGTGTTCTAAACCAATACAGTGATGTACAGATACCCCCAGAATTATTGACATCTTATATCACAAGGTCAACCAATGCTTACATCATCCATCTGTACAATCATCTTAATGAGCTCCTTCTCAGACAGCTCCTTGGTCTTCAGACATGTGTCAAACTTCTCAGTGAGGTTCTTCACATTCTTGTCTAGTAGATCTGTCCTGTGTAGAGCCTGCATTTCAAAAAAAATACAAAGGTCGTATAGATCATAGAGGTCACACAGAACATAGAGGTCACACAGAACATTGAGGTCACACACACGATACACAGGTCACTTAGAACATTATAGGGTCAAACATTCAACACTGAGGTCACACAAAACATATAGGTCACACAGAACATTGAGGTCACAGAAATTAAAGGTCAGACAGATCATAGATGTCACACAGAATATGGAGGTCACACAGAACATAGGGGTCACACAGAACATAAAGGTCACACACACAAACACAGATCACTTAAACATATAGGGTCGAACATTCAACATAGAGGTCATACACAAAGAACAGAGGTCACTCCTTGAAATAGTGGTTAAAAGAACAGTGGTCACAAACAAACAACAGAGGGTTAACAAAAACATAGAACTAACAAAGGAAATGCACCCAACTACCAAACATTTTATCAGTAGATATTTAATTTGATATTTAAAGAATTTTAGTGTATATCTTGTCTTCTTTGTTTTGGAGACTTCTACATGTCAACTCAATTTCAGAAATTATTTCTAAAGATTAAATAAGTGTCAACAGTCGGTATTCATACAATTCATACCAAAGGTTAAGATATGAAGACAATTTTCTGAGGAGAATTTTGTATGCTTTTAATAAGAAATGAGAAAATTTCAGAGCTGAGATGATGATCCTTAACAGTTTGATCTTTGACCTGTAACCTTTAACCTGTAGAACCTTACCCTGGTGGCTTCAGCTCCTGTTACAGCGATGATCCTTCTGCTTCCTTTAGCAATGGCCTCTTCTGTTACTATGACAAACTTTCCAACATGGCCTGCTCTACGTAAATGACTGAAAAGTAATAATACGTCAGTAAATCACATGACCAATGCAGCAATATACCAGGAACATGATAAACATCATCGACAATTTTCTAACTTCGATCAATAGGTATATACAGATTTTCTTCAATCATCAAAATCTAGAAAAATGCAGTCCAATCAGTTTGTTGATTTTAATATGGAGGATTTCAGACCTTTGTCAAAGCCAGACAGAAAATGTAAGAGATCAATAGGTTAATAGTTCCAACATTATTGCATACACAATCAACTCTGCTCCAACCAGATTGGCCATAATCACCAACTAGATGAACATTTTGTTTTCATAATGATGAAAAATCTTATAAGATTGTAATTTGTTTCAAAGAAAAAAAGCATTTAACTTTGCATGCAGTTATACTGTGTTATAGGTATGTTACTTACGTTCCTCCACAGAACTCCACTGAGGTAACTGAGGCAGCAGGTCCCATGGGGTCACTAACTAGGTCCTCTACAGGTACTCCTATAGATAATACTCGTACAGGATCTGGGTATGTCTGTCAACAAAGAATAACTCAACCTACATAGCAGAAATATTCATAATAATAATTCCAAAATATACAGGTACCATGATAGTTTTCACTATTTTTCACTTTTAAATCATTATAAATTGCATTTATCACATAATTGGCCTATTCTGCCATGTCATACAGCCATGTCATAAATATCGTAAGACACATGTGTAATAACACTATTGTGACATCATGATAAATATGTGACGTCACATGATTGCATTAATAGCAATGTCCCTTCCGAGCCTGATTTCACATGCCTTATACAGGAACAATTTAAAGTTTTTTGCTGATATTCTCATAAATAGTAATTATGTGATAAATAGAATCTTACACTCATGGCTATGTCATATGAAATTTATAAAACTTGTTCCATAATTTGATAGTCCACTCGATCGCCTAATGACTGATGGCATATCAATTTAATTAATTACTTGTTAATAAATTCCATATGACACAGCAACGAGTGTAAGATCCTCTATTTCTATATTATGGAATCAGTGTCAATCCACTTGTGAAACTAGAGTCCCTAAATAGACACCTATCCCATGATGTACAACTGGAAAGTCTTCATGGGCTTCCCTTAACATACACATAATGAAGGAATACAGCATGAATACCTCAATGAGCACCTATCTCCTGAAATACACACTGACTGCTCTCAATGGATACCTACCTCATCAAACACAGCTCTTAGGCCTTGTATTGACTTTGCCACAGGTAAACTAGTCTCCTTGGCATAAACTTCTTCATTTTTTCCTGCCATCACGTTAACGATTTCCTCAGCTTCTTTTACCTGGTCTGGTGTCATAGCTTTCTGTAAAAACAGTCAATGATCACTTTTAAAATATACAAACCATTTGTTGTTTTAAAACAATTAAGTTAATTTCAATCCTTTTATGTAAATATTCATAGTGGAACTTTGCCATCCAAAGTTTAAATAATTATGTACAAAACTGTTTTGTGATACACCTGAGCATTAACTGGTCTCAGGAAAACCTAACTTAAAATTTCACAGAGGAACACATCATTTACTTTCAAATGGAGAATGACAATTTAAGGAATTTCTTTTATTAAAGAACCTTCATGACACAGGGGCCAGTAATGATATATTTGTATTTGAGAATGTCCTAACTTCCTTTCTGTCATCTAAACTTTTCTGTGTAACTTACCTTGGCTGTGAAATCAAACCGTAGCCTATCAGGGGCTACCAAGGATCCTTTTTGGTCAGCAGCCTTCAACACTGCTCGGAGGGCAAAGTTCAACATGTGAGTACCAGTATGATTTTTCATCACAGCCATTCTGTGACTCTGTAATTGGAGCATTTAAGAAAACATTTAGGTCAGAAACATAGAAATATGTGTTCTTGAAAGGAAACTGAAGTTATAAAACATGCACAGTAACACACAGGATATTGTATTAACAGTTCTAGGGAAAATGTAATTTAACAACAAACAATGAAGTAGACATTCAACATGTTTAAATGGACAAAGAATAATTATTATAGATATGATAGATGAATTATAATAGCCGGGTTCATTTGTGTATAGAATATTTAAGTTATATCAATGTCATAATATACAATGTTAACATATAGAGTATATACCTCATCAATGGAGAGTTGGACGGTGTCTCCGACCCTGAGTGTCCCCTCAATCACACCTATATGAAGTATGTAACCTCCTCGTACCTGGACATTCCGTACTTGAAATTCGGTATCCTGGAGGAGATTTAGAAGAACAAACAAAATTGAACAGTTGGTGTAGCAAGGATAGATAAGGAGATCAATCGACATATGACAAAAACTTCAGTAATATAAAAGAAAGGAACATTCAGCATGTATCTTTATTCAATGCATCCAATTTCAAAAGCAAATCAGCTGTCATATCTTTTTTTGCAATCCTCCATTCATGACCCAAATCAAGTTTCCCCACTTTATGCCATATTCTCATTTTTCTGGAGAACCCATCAATATTCTCAATCAGAATACTATCTCGTTTCTTCTTAAGAGTAAATTGGTATTACATAGCACATACTCATGCTTTTTCTAAATATTTTGGTCAAAAATCTGATAAATACTTTTAACATACCCATAGTAATTTAAGGATTATGAATTATAAACAAAATTAAGATTTTGTACGTTGGTAGTTTGTTGGGAAGGGAGCATTACCTATATTTTTCATACAAAGTGTATATCTATTTTTTCCCAAGCTTAAAGAACTGAAATCTGATCTTGTGTCAAATTCTCTTTTGTTTGCAAATAAGGAAGAAGGACTGGAGAAGAGGACTGAATCTAAAACAAATTCCTACTTTAGGCACACTCAAAGTCTAGTGCATTTCTAAATTTTAAAAGATTAGAGCAATTATGAATGAGTACACCCAATATTATTTGACATAGAAATAGCGTATAGATTGTGTTATTAGCACAATCGTAATTAAGAGGAATGCTTCCAGTGCAAACAGGGCTAAAATAAGATAACCACTAAAATATGTATGTTTACAGTACATATGGCTTAACTAGCCCTACCTCTTCATTCTCTTTGACCAGGAAGCCTTGGTCATATATCTGTCCACCCTGTTCAGCATAGAAGCATGTCTTGTCCAGGAGAACACCACATTCTCTGCCTGATGTTATTTCATCTACGAATTGTTTGCTGTGTCGGAGAGCTAACACTTTACTAGTTGTAGATTCAAATTCTGAAAGAAAATAGTTTTACTGTCTGAATAGAAACCAGGAAATATTTGTACATTGAGACAATTGTCCTGATTTAATCCTGATTATTATCATTACAGGTATATAAACTACAACAAGCTTTAAAACAAGTCAATAAAGTTTGAATTCCATGTTTTCAGTTTTGGCAAGGAGTGAACTTTAACAATATTCCACATTTGATACAGAGTCGTCACCTACTATATGTTCCTTCAACATTTGCAGTGTAGTTGTACTTTGGTGAATCATCAGTCGGTGACAGACCCCTCTTCTGCAGATCACTGATGGCGTGTATGTCCAGATTTATCTGGTCGTCAACTGTACCACTTGATCCCTGAGACTTCAACTATAGGACAAACCACATCAAAAATATACATAATACATCGCATCATATCCATATGTCAATCAGAGTAAGGTACCGATTTATGGAATTTATCCTATAACTGATTTTCATCTGAAATGATTACTTGCATACTATTAAAGGTGATAAAGCACACCAGTTTCATTATAATCCCCTATTCAGACAGGACTGAATGATGAACAGACAAATACTGAAAACAGAAAAGATAAAAAGAAGGTGGATGAAGAACCTATTTCACAAGCAATTAATATGCTTTAGTGTTTGCATTTTCATTTTTTTCTTCTTATGACACAGGAAAGTCATGTAAAATGATACTAAACACTTCCTATTATTTAAACAGTTAAATATAACACAAACCTGAGCTGTCTTCTTGCACTCTTTAAAAGCAGGCATATCAACAAGTAGCCCTTTCTCCTCTGCCATCAACTGAGTCAGATCCACTGGGAATCCATAGGTATCGTACAGTCGCCAAGCAACCGCCCCTGTAATACGATATTCAAATTTATAAATATCTTGTATTGCTAAGTTAATATATTGATGTATTTCACAGTTGGATAAGCAATCTCCATGGTTACCAATCACATCATCACACATTAGGTATTGTACAGAAAGGAAATCACCTGTGTTACCTATACAACATGATAAATATCTTATAGTTTGATAAAGTAGTCTCCCCTGATAGAAACTCTCCTGTGCTACCTACTACTCGTTATTTTATAGTTTCTTAGAGTAGTCTTCCCTGAAATTGAACAGTAATCTGCTGTCATTTTTGCTAAGGTATTTTTTGTAATAAGTTCCAAAAGGACAATTTTAATTTCATCATGTTTAACAGACATAATGTTACTTTGATATAGACCCCCCCCCCCCCCCCCCCCCCCCCCCCCCATGTTGTGCCTAAATGTGATTGTTATCCAGAGTCATATCAGTACAATTGTCTGTCACCTTTAGAAGCAGTCATTATAGACAGAGAGTTACTATTAAAAGGATTCATAAGAAATATTTCAACACAAGATATTGCAGGGATAGAAGAATCCATCAAGAACATTGAGCAAGATTCTCCCTGCTACCCTCTCTGACATTATTTGAAATAGCCTCCATAAAACATCAAAATATTACTGTGGATACCATAGGTCAGGAGTCTAGAGGATTTACTCAACCTCCACAAAACATCAAAATATTACTGTGGATACCATAGTCAGGAGTCTAGAGGATTTACTCAACCTCCACAAAACATCAAAATATTACTGTGGATACCATAAGTCAGGAGTCTAGAGGATTTACTCAACCTCCACAAAACATCAAAATATTACTGTGGATACCGAAGGTCAGGAGTCTAGAGGATTTACTCAACCTCCACAAAACATCAAAATATTACTGTGGATACCATAGGTCAGGAGTCTAGAGGATTTACTCAACCTCCACAAAACATCAAAATATTACTGTGGATACCGAAGGTCAGGAGTCTAGAGGATTTACTCAACCTCCACAAAACATCAAAATATTACTGTGGATACCATAGTCAGGAGTCTAGAGGATTTACTCAACCTCCACAAAACATCAAAATATTACTGTGGATACCATAGGTCAGGAGTCTAGAGGATTTACTCAACCTCCACAAAACATCAAAATATTACTGTGGATACCATAGGTCAGGAGTCTAGAGGATTTACTCAACCTCCACAAAACATCAAAATATTACTGTGGATACCATAGGTCAGGAGTCTAGAGGATTTACTCAACCTCCACAAAACATCAAAATATTACTGTGGATACCGAAGGTCAGGAGTCTAGAGGATTTACTCAACATTATTTACTATCTTTCTATCAAACCTTTAACCTGCATGGATTTTCTGTTTTCCTTCTGATAAAAATTAAGTAACGACAACATACCTGGCAAAGTTGTTGTATCACCAAGTTTGCCTATAGTTCTCTCTAAAAGGCGACGCCCACGAGACAAGGTCTTCAGGAACTGCTGCTCCTCCTCATTAATGATATTTTTTAACTGGAAATACAAATTAAGTTTTATTATTCTAAAAATTTGATCACTGTTAAGGTGACATTGGAGTAGATATCATCTATTTTTTGTAATTTCTTTTTTCCTGTAGTCCTGTAATGTCCTGTAAGCCTATCCATACTTATATTGCTATCAAATGTTATTTCATTTTCCTGTAATGTCCTGTAAGCCTATCCATACTTATATTGCTATCAAATGTTATTTCATTTTCCTGTAATGTCCTGTAAGCCTATCCATACTTATATTGCTATCAAATGTTATTTCATTTTCCTGTAATGTCCTGTAAGCCTATCCATACTTATATTTGTAATGTCCTGTAAGCCTATCCATACTTATATTGCTATCAAATGTTATTTCGTTTTCCTATAATCCTGTAAGCCCATCCATACCTATTGCTATCAAATGTTATTTCATTTTCCTGTAATCCTGTAAGCCCATCCATACCTATTGCTATCAAATGTTATTTCGTTTTCCTGTAATCCTGTAAGCCCATCCATACCTATTGCTATCAAATGTTATTTCATTTTCCTGTAATCCTGTAAGCCCATCCATACCTATTGCTATCAAATGTTATTTCATTTTCCTATAATCCTGTAAGCCCATCCATACCTATTGCTATCGGATCTTATTTCATTTTCCTGTAATCCTGTAAGGCCATCCACACTTATTGCTATCAGATCTTATTTCAATTTCCTGTAATGTCCTGTAAGGCCATCCATACTTATTGCTATATAATGATATTTCATCGTCCTGTAAGGTTCCTACCCCTTGACCTTGCAATATGTATTGGCTCCCTGGACTTATTACAGGATAAATTCAGTATTTAAAGTGACTTATAAACAAAGTTTAAAGAAGATTTAAAGGGATTGAGCACTAATATAAAGAGGATCTTAAACATAAACTGCACAACAATAACAAGCATTCTGTGAGTGAAGACTTTACCTCTTCTGGATCCTTTGTTACTTCTGGGAATGCCTCTCCCTACAAACAAAAACACATACATGTATTCAATAATTTCTATTTGCCGTTTAATACATTTAAAGTCATCATGAGTTAAGAGTAAATTACTTCTATTTTGTGAGCCATATTTTCTGAAGAAGTTTTAATGTGCTTCACTACAGTAATGACTCATTCAGACCCATTAATTAAACTTTAAAGTAAACTGTGTATTGCTTACTGTTATTCAAGTACACATAAACACTATTGACAAGAGGCCTATTGGGCCTAAATGGTCATCAGACTACAAAGACTTACAGCAGGAAGAATGGTAACTTTTATATTCACACCATTTTCAGTAAAGTCAAGAATATGAAGAATCTGTTTTCAATGATAGCAGTTTTGGCCAGCAGTGGAAAACTTCTTGTCAGTATAGTCACTAAAATCATATAAAACAGACTTTGAGCTGATAAACTGTTTTGAGGCCCTTCCTCTTTGTCCCTTGGGGTAAAATGACCCTTCCTTATTGCAGTAGTTATTGCCCTTTTTTCAGTGATATGTTTCATTACATTTGGTTGAAACAACTAATTTGCATTTGAGACTATCCATTGTCCCCAGAGGTCAAAGTAGCTCAATTTATATAAACTATGATTGCCCTCCTATAATGATGTTTCAGACCAAATTTGGTTGAAATCCACTTTGACTTAAATCAAGGAGGAATAGTGAATGGACGAAGCATGATGGCTGTAGGTCAATTTGACCATTTCAGATTACCTAAAAAGTATAATACATTAGACTGAAATCTAAGAAGTTCATCAACTCCTGCTTAAGTGTATTAAGAAACCTTAGTTCACAAATTGTTCCTGCATCATCAACTCCTGCTTAATACAGTTAAGTGTAACACTCACCAATAGTTCACTAACCATCATGTGTAATACTCACCAATAGTTCACTAACCATCATGTGTAATACCCATCAATAGTTCACTAACCATCATGTGTAACACTCACCAATGGTTCATTAACCATCATGTGTAATACTCACCAATAGTTCACTAACCATCATGTGTAACACTCACCAATAGTTCACTAACCATCATGTATAACACTCACCAATAGTTCACTAACCATCTTGTATAACACTCACCAATAGTTCACTAACCATCATGTGTAACACTCACCAATAGTTCACTAACCATCATGTGTAACACTCACCAATAGTTCATTACCCATCATGTGTAACATTCACCAATAGTTCACTAACCATCATGTGTAACACTCACCAATAGTTCACTAACTATCATGTGTAATACTCACCAATAGTTCACTAACTATCATGTGTAATACTCACCAATAGTTCACTAACCATCATGTGTAACACTCACCAATAGTTCACTAACCATCATGTGTAACACTCACCAATAGTTCATTACCCATCATGTGTAACATTCACCAATAGTTCACTAACCATCATGTGTAACACTCACCAATAGTTCACTAACTATCATGTGTAATACTCACCAATAGTTCACTAACTATCATGTGTAATACTCACCAATAGTTCACTAACCATCATGTGAATCACTCACCAATAGTTCACTAACCATCATGGATAACACTCATCAATAGTTCATTACCCATCATGTGTAATACTCACCAATAGTTCACTAACTATCATGTGTAATACTCACCAATAGTTCACTAACCATCATGTGTAACACTCACCAATAGTTCACTAACCATCATGTGTATTACTCACCAATAGTTCACTAACCATCATGTGTAACACTCACCAATAGTTCACTAACCATCATGGATAACACTCACCAATAGTTCACTAACCATCATGTGTAACACTCACCAATAGTTCATTACCCATCATGTGTAACACTCATCAATAGTTCACTAACCATCATGTGTAACATTCACCAATAGTTCACTAACCATCATGTGTAATACCCATCAATAGTTCATTAACTATCATGTGTAACACTCACCAATAGTTCACTAACCATCATGTGTAATACTCACCAATAGTTCACTAACCATCATGTGTATTACTCACCAATAGTTCACTAACCATCATGTGTATTACTCACCAATAGTTCACTAACCATCATGTGTAACACTCACCAATAGTTCACTAACCATCATGTGTAACATTCACCAATAGTTCACTAACCATCATGTGTAATACTCACCAATAGTTCACTAACCATCATGTATAACACTCACCAATAGTTCACTAACCATCATGTGTAACACTCATCAATAGTTCACTAACCATCATGTGTAATACTCACCAATAGTTCACTAACCATCATGTGTAATACTCACCAATAGTTCACTAACCATCATGTGTAACATTCACCAATAGTTCACTAACTATCATGTATAACACTCACCAATAGTTCACTAACCATCATGTATAACACTCACCAATAGTTCACTAACCATCATGTGTAACACTCATCAATAGTTCACTAACCATCATGTGTAATACTCACCAATAGTTCACTAACCATCATGTATAACACTCACCAATAGTTCACTAACCATCATGTGTAACACTCATCAATAGTTCACTAACCATCATGTGTAATACTCACCAATAGTTCACTAACCATCATGTGTAATACTCACCAATAGTTCACTAACCATCATGTGTAATACTCACCAATAGTTCACTAACCATCATGTATAACACTCACCAATAGTTCACTAACCATCATGTGTAACACTCATCAATAGTTCACTAACCATCATGTGTAATACTCACCAATAGTTCACTAACCATCATGTGTAATACTCACCAATAGTTCACTAACCATCATGTATAACACTCACCAATAGTTCACTAACTATCATGTGTAACACTCATCAATAGTTCACTAACCATCATGTGTATTACTCACCAATAGTTCACTAACCATCATGTGTATTACTCACCAATAGTTCACTAACCATCATGTATAACACTCACCAATAGTTCATTAACCATCATGTGTAATACCCATCAATAGTTCATTAACCATCATGTGTAATACTCATCAATAGTTAATTAACTATCATGTGTAATACTCACCAATAATTCCACTACAGTGTCTATAAGGGTAGCAAACATGCCGGGTTTAGCACCAAGTTTTTCTGTGGCATATCTGACAGCTCTCCTCAAAATTCTTCTCAGAACATACCTGTATGAAAACAGTATTTGGTGATGTAAATAGAGAATAATAAATGGTTGGAATATAACATATATTTCACGAGTATGACAGAATATCGATATTTTCAAGAGTGCGAAGCCATTCAATTTTCATTTTATTTAGGGGATAGTATGTTGTTATGAGTGGCTATACTGGCGATTAGAACATGTAATTTGGTTTGAACTCGAGACCGCTCAAAATTCTTCTCAGAACATATCTGTATGAAAACAGTATTTGGTGATGTAAATAGAGAATAACAAATGGTTGGAATATAACATATATTTCACGAGTATGACAGAATATCGATATTTTCAAGAGTGCAAAGCCATTCAATTTTCTTTTTATTTATGGGATAGTACGTTGTTTTTCGTGGCTATACTGGCGATTAGAACATGTAATTTGGTTTGAACTCGAGACCGATCGAGAGTTCAAACCAAATTACATCTTCTAATCGCCAGTATAGCCACGAAAAACAACGTACTATCCCCATTAAAACAAGTTTACTGTTAAATATATTTAGAAACATTGTTTTACATCACTACAAGTACGCTGTTAAGTACTCTGTGACCTCCGCTAGTGACCTGTCATACTGCAGCGGACTGACCAATCAGAAAGAAGCTTTTAAAGTCGGTCAATTGGCCACGCCCATACTGGCGAGACTTCGATCTGTATGTTGACGAAGGGGTGTGTTTGGATTGTTGTGAAAGTCCTGTTACCGAAGATTTAACGACATATTTGGATTTACTCTGAAGTATGCATAGCAATATGTACGATTTGACAAAATCAGTGTTGATGTGTTTCTATAGGTCCAACCGTTAAATTTTGTGCACTTGTTCCATTTCATTTCGGATTTTACTTGGCTAGATGCCTACACACGGACGGAATGAACGTTTCAATCAATAAATGACCGTAAGAACAATATTAACTCTTTTTATTTAATATATTCAATTAATTCACCCTTTTCGATTTCCTCACTTTCATTCCAATCCCATGAGCCATCAATCATAAATGTTGCAGAGGCGAACTTAAAGCCATATTGTTTAGACTTGAAACGGGGCGTGGCTAAACACAATTGATCATGGTTCTATCGCAGATTAGAACATGGTCCGTAACCAATCAAAACATGCGTTGCAAACGAATCGTGTAAGAATGCATGTTATATGCTTAAAAACAAAATTCAAAACAATGAAAAGTCTAATGTCAAAAAGTGAAGGAATCAGTAACATAATTCATGAAGTCATCTCTTTATGACATTACTCCACATCAACTTGACGATGCCATTTTGAAAGGACTGATCAACGCAATTTAAGCATGTACTGCTGTCATCGGAGAATCTGTGATTGAAAAGCTAATGTCAAGTGAGTATTTTCTCAAAAACTAGCCGAACATTTCAGAAATACAGCAAAAAACCCGATCTATCTTCGCCTCGATCGGAAAATTCAGCAAGTTTCAATGAGGTGAATACAAAAGTTCGCTCTGATTGGTCAAAAACAAAAATCTTATCTTTTCACTGCAAAATCTTATATTCTCACCTCAAAATCTTATATTTTCACTGCTCATCACTGCAGTGAAAATAATCTTATATTTTCACAGCTCATCATGATCACTGCAGTGAAAATACAAGTTTTATTAGTTTGATGAATTTCTATATTTCAATGGCAAAAATGCTATAAAGATTCATATTTTCAATTTGAAAAGAACTTTATGCAACGCACAAGAAATTTGGTTTTAGAGGGTCAACAGTGAGATGAATGAGCTACGCTAAATCTAGAAGAGAAAATATGTAAACTAAGCAATAACCTCATCAACTGAAATCTTCCATTAGGCAAGCCACAAAAAGGCTAGCCATACGATATAGTTAAAATGAAAATGCAAAATTAGATTTTTTTTGTCTCCAATATAGTCCCATCCAGAAGCAGCAATAAGTAAAATTTTGTTAGAAATATAAAACATGTTTTCAATGATTTTTAAGTGTTAATATAGTTCAATGACTACATACCCCCTGCCAACATTGTCAGGTCTGCCCCCATCAGAGAGTGCAATGGTGAGTGTACGTGCATGGTCTGCAAGTACCCTGTAGGCCATGTCGATTCCATCCACATCTTCCTTACCCACTTTGCCAGTGTAAGTACGAGTCCCAGTAGCCTGCAAACAAATATAAAAAAAACATTGACTGATACTTGTCTCTTCACACGGCTAGTGTCGCTATGGATTACAGTGGCATGTTACCATATATACCAATATTGATACTTGTCTCTCTCCACAGGGCTTCTGTAGCTATAGATTACAGTAGTTTGTAACCATTGATACCAAACATAGATACGTGTCTCTCTCAACAGGGCTACTGTAGCTATGGATTACAGTAGAATGTAACCATAGATACCAAACATAGATACGTGTCTCTCTCCACAGGGCTACTATAGCTATGGATTACAGTAGTTTGTAACCATAGACAAAACTTCTAAAAATCCAGAAAATATTTTATGAAATTAAGGTTAATGCATGGAGTCTTACAGAAACTACATTATTGAATATTCATTTTCTGGATAAGTTATTCCAAATTTTGAAAATCGAATATTTTCTATACCAGGATCCTTCACCTTTTGTATGGCATCAAAGATGGGCATGAAGAGGTCCGTGTCATAGTTGGAAGTCTTGCCCTGTATCACAGACAGCAGCCTTTCTAGTCCCATACCGCAGTCACAATGCTTGTTGGGCAGCTCACGTAGTGTGCCGTCTGGATCCCTGATCAAACATTAGGAAAACCCCCATAATTTGTCTCTAAATAAATATTAGATAAAATCTTGATATACCACAAGAAATGGTCATGTTTTGAAGTTGAATATAAATTAAATTCTTTTAAGTTTTGCATGAAGGACAGCAAACTTTCACAAATCCTTATAATGGTGTTTTTTTTCACTGATACAAATCAAAGGGAAAAACATACACTGAGGATTTCCAAAACAGGGCTGAAATCACAGAGCCATATCTATATTGGTACAGTGGTCCCCCTATTTACGACCACTCTCAAGAACGACCAAGTTTCGCGTTCACCGACGTTTTCCAACGATAAATTACCCCTTCTAAACGACCACCCCGCTAACCCGACCAACGATGGTATCCCTCTCGTGAACGACCAAGATTTTTGCAACGTTTCATTAAGACATTCAAATTATAGAATAATCAATAATAAAAGCGTGTAATGTCCAGCTCATTGAAATTCACGGACCCAGGTAAAATTTGACACATTGGATTGACAGGTTGTTTACACTGCGATAGCCAGCTAGGGAGCTGTTTTGTCCACCGATGTTTTTACAAACAAAATAATTACTCCTACCTTTTGTAGAAATTTAATATATTGTGGTATCTGTACACGATGCATCCATTATACAAAGCTATTATTAAATCGTACGTACAACGTCGGCCTACAGTACGTAGCTAGACAACGTGATGAAATTCCATTAGAGTGACCTCCCCTGTTACCTGTATGCGTGCGCATTGTTGTCGGTAATGAAAACAATTTATTACAAAGATGGCTGAACATCCTCAGCAGCCAGCAAGAAATGAAAAGTTTTGACACTTAAACAAAATATCGGTGTTTTAGAAATGATACACAATGGTGGTAATGCAAGAAAGATTGCATCGAAACCAATATCGGTAAAATGCTGAACTCAGCTTGGATTATTTTTGATTTACTCTTCAACGGCTTACATAATCCGAGGGTTCTGATGTTTAATTAATATCACAAGCTGCCTTGTATCTACATAGTAAGATCGTCAGAAAATTTGGACTACGGCTCACAATAACAGATTAAAGTATTTTTCTATAACTAGTTTTGTTGTTGCTTTTCAGCTATTCGTACCTGCAAATTTTCTGTATTTTAACATTAGAGATCGACGTTTTTCAGGGATGAAGGGGGTGATTTAGTGGATCCTGCACTCAAGCGTGACTATTTACGTTTTTTGCTTATTATTCGAAATATAACGTTACACTTTAATTTTGTGAAATAATTTACACATGCAACAAGTAAACCAAATTCAAAACATTACTGACAGTAAACAAAGGAGAACATTGAAAAACATTTTAACTTAACACAATGAATTGTCTATGTAGTCTATATAATGTAATATGTACTAGCTTGTGTGATCATTGACCTCACTGACATCACTCAGATGACAAAACTCTCAACAAAGACCACTTCCGTTATAAGACCATCTGATGCCTGTCCCATAGGTGGTCTCATAAGAGGGGACCACTGTATTAACCATTCTTCCTAACAGATTTTATATGAAAGCCTACTATAATGAATAAAATAGATGGGTATCAAATTTAATTACATATGCACAAGCTCAGAATTTGATTAAATCTGTATGCTTCACAAAATTTGCATGCAAATTGATATGTTCAGACAACATTTGACTAATATCTTGTCACAGGGGCATAAATCTGTTAACAACTGTTCAAGTGTTAAAGTATAACAGGAACTCAACCTTATGTGAAGTAAACACATCAGCAAGACATCAAGATATTGGATGAAAAGTAGCAGATGTCTCGACATCAGTTTTTCTTCGTAGATGAATGGATGGACAGTAGGAAAGATGAATGAACAACCGATTTACGTTTTAATTCAATTGTCTAGAATGTGAAAATAATCCAACCTGTTAAATTGTGTGAAGACAAGGTTCCACACCTCAAGGACATCAGGGTCATCCATGTTGACGAGGTGTTTAGCATCACGACCACCGATTCTGTCAAAGTTGATTTCTGTACATGGTCCACAAGGGCCTGTCTCACCCATCTCCCAAAAGTTGTCTTCCATGCCAAACGGAAGTACTCGATCTTCAGAAACTCTACAGACAATATCCGATTAGCTGTCAGTGCATAGTAATGTTGGATGTGAACCATAAACAATAGCATCATTTTTGTCTCACAAAATCTTTATAAAGATTTACTCGTGTTTCTTAGGACATTTCACAGAAAATGATGTACATTACGTGAAATTTAAATCCAGTTTCATCAATAATCATTTACTTAAAATTTTCAATCATGAAACATTTCATATTCTTTTACGGAAAGCTCCTTTAAAAGTTTTTTCCTTAAATCCAAAAATGCTTTCATATTGAAAAGCTTAAGTTAAGGAATTTCATTAAGTTAGAAAACATTGATGAAACTTGGACCTGGATCCTTACAAATGTTCCCTCTGTATGTATGTAAACAATGGCCAGTGACGTCCGCAAGGGTAATACAGAGTCCTTGATGTCACCACATCATTGAGAAATTTATGCAATAGAATCCAAGGCCGTTTTCGTTTTTGCAGTCCAATCGGTTGGACTGGTGTTGTTTGTTTATGAAATAAAAACAGACCTGGTGATTTTATATTGTTTTCAGACGATCCTTGACAAACACTTCCAAGGCAAGTATTAACATTTGCAGGTCCGTCAAGAAATATGTTTGAAATATCACATTTAAAAACTGACAAACCAGTTTGTCTGCATAAATGAACAAGCCCCAACATCTGTTATCGAGTGCCTACCCCAGGTTTATCCATATGTCCCGAGTCTCGTTGTCTGGAGCAAGTCCCATCGCCTCATTGCCACCAAAGTAGGTCACATACAGCCTTTCCTTTGGCATTTTAATTCTGTCCACCAACAGCTCCCAAGCGAAGGTACAGCACTCTTTCTGTAATTTAGGTCATAACAAAGGATTATTTCTAATTCTGTCAACTAACAGCTCCCAGGCAAACATACACTAATCTTTCTGTTAGTTAGATCATACAATTATTTCTTATTTATCTTATTGCAATTTCTACAAGAATGAAATCAAATCAGAAAAATTGTGAAAATAATAAAAGTTAGCATTATACGCTTAAATTTGGTTTGCACTTCACACTTCATAATTGTAAATAAAATTATATGAAATATGTATCAAAATAATTCATTTTCCCCCCATTAAAGCCTCACTATATGTATTTTAACTGTGATTTTTTCCATTATCCAGTTACTAGTAAAAAATATCCATGTCATGAAATCATGAATTTTCTCAAATCAATCATGCTGAGGAATCACATGAGATGACGTAGAGGGTCACGTGACTTCAGGACTAGAGGATCTCTTTGTTTATAGTGTACGCTTCGTTTTTCTCTGTCTTTTTAATTACTAATTCATCGTGATTTGTGGCTTAGCTCATCTTTGAACTTAGCAATAGTGACAGTGAAGTGTCATTGCTTCTTTTCGTGTTGCCATTTCGGCAAACAGAGCTGGATTTTAAAACTATATGTATTTTAACTGTGATTTTTTCCATTATCCAGTTACTAGTAAAAAATATCCATGTCATGAAATCATGAATTAAACAACATAGAAGTCTTCATCAGGTTTAAGGAAATAAATATTGACAATAATTAACAGTCAATTTTAGTGGGGAACCACTTAAGACAATCATACAAAGTGATTTGCCAAAAATACCAAATGGTGTATGAATGGGTAGGCTGCACAATCCCTTATCTGTGTTTGCACTAATACAAGAAACTGTTTAGTTGTTACAGCAAAAGTTAATACTGACATATACACCAATGGGTAAAAACAATTGCTCAATCGTTCATGGTTAGTTTAATTAACATTCAGTTAAATATGATGCCCTTTCCCTGATGTGTAAATGTCTAATACCATATTCACCATAATTGACACCCCTTCACCAAATAAGCCCCACTCCCAATTGTCAAATAATGACCCCTCAATCCCCATCCTTATTTCAGGCCAAATCAGGATACCTGGTAATTCAAAATTATTAACTCTTAACCTTTATCTGCATTTTTATTTCATATTCAAAGTATGTTTACCAAACAATAAAGTTATCTTCCTGTACCCAGCTAGCAACTATGTATTATGGATGCATTTAAAAACCTTTTGGGTGAAATGATTGACTGTTCAGATTAGAAAATTAACCTAGAAGTTGGCTTTCTATTATACCTGTATATAAAAAAAAAACTAGAATTATTCCAACATTGTGATGTACCTTAAAGTAGTCATCAAATGACCAGTTTCCCAACATCTCAAAGAAGGTGTGATGGTAGACATCCTTGCCAACATCATCTAAGTCATTGTGTTTTCCTCCAGCGCGTATACACTTCTGGGAATTGACTACTCGTCTGTATTTGGCCATATCACTGTTTGGATCAACAGTGCCCAAAAATATGGGCTTAAACTGAAATAAAAAAAAAAAGTATTGTGTACATGTAAAAATTCTAAGTTTGTATTTAAGCAAAAATTGGTAATTTTTAAAAAAAAAAAAACAGAAAAAGGAACCAATTTTTACACTCATATCTATCATAAAATTGTTTGCTGTACATGTATATACAGTGCATTCCGCTTAATTGGGTTGCCTATTTGCGGGGACTTTTTACCCCATTAACTGACTTATGCAATAAGCCGAAATGCACGTCGCCATCTTAGATTTGGTCCGTAATGGTTGTCAAGACTTGGGTCGATTTTGGATGAAAATATTTGCGTTATTATTGTTAATAAACGGTGTTTTTGTTTGTGCTTTTACTGATGTCAAATTATCAGATTACTATTACTAATTGTATAAAAATACATGTATTCAAATAATAAAAACTTAAAAGATTGTTTCTTATTCGTGACACAGTACAATCGTAGCACATCAAATCGGGGGTCATACCTCGAGCTCCCTGTTTCATTCACGTGTTCCTAATTTGACATACGATCTAAGGACTCGCCGACAATTACAGCTAAAATCATTTATGTTTATCATAGAGACATTCTTATGTTCGCTATGAAGTTTAAAATATTCCATATTATTTTCAATTGCCAAAGCACAGAGATCGGAGAAACCGAGTTTCGTTTCCGGTGGTATAAATTTATACGAACTTGACACTGGCAGTCACTGATAAAACAACACGAAATCCAATGTAATGTTTTTTATTAACCAGTTCTAATCCTTACCTAAATATGAATTAAAAGCTAACGTCGGGCGTCTGTCCTTTTACTGCTCGCTACTGTTTTTTTAATAACTCACCTGTGTACCTGTGTTGTCACATTTCCCCATGGCGAACCCCTCACTTTGGATTCGCCACATACAGTAAGCGGTGATATCAATCGATCTGTAGCAATGTCAGACCCAGGTCAAAACCTATTGTTTTGGTTTCTGCTTCGAAGATTTTACATCCCAGAAGTAAAAGTTTAATAGTCTAGTAGCTTAATTATGCTTTTAAACCCCCATTACGTTGGCCTGCTGCTGACTCTAAAAATAACATTTAATTTTACCCACAATTCTTAATCGACTTCACTTCCTGTTGGGGAAAACCCCCACGAGGCAGAATTAACAACAACACAGTTCTGAACATGACAAAACCCCAGACATAACATTATCGTTTAAGGTAATATTTTACCGTTTTTTGACATTTTAACCATCTAAATTACCCTATTTGTTGATAAATGTCTAAAACTTAAAGAAATACGTGATGACTTTCGTGAAAATCGGAGCATTTCTATTATTTTGTCAAATTATCGTTTTCGAATAACTGAAAAATACGACTTTTCCAACCCAATTAAACAATTTTTTTTTTACATGATTTAAGAGAAAATGGTTTTGGTTTTTGAAATTTTACCCAATTAAACGAAATACCCGATTAAGCGTTACCCGATTAACTGGAATGTACTGTATATCTACAGAAAATAACTAAAATTTTTGCCCATGACAAGAATTATTATCAAATAAAAATTATAAGTTTTTTAAAATTATTTTTACATGTTGAATCCATCTGGCTGACAGAGGGAGCACTAAGGTATAAGCCCATTTGCACTTCTGGCAGGTGCCCGAGTTTCCTCTGGCCCATGACACCATGTCTGGTGTAGGGCCAGAGCGCAGTACTACTATATGAAAACGTGGAATTCTCCAACACTGTTTGGTGACATATGCATGGTGTCAGGGCCAGAGGAAACTCTGGCTATTCTGGCAGCTAAGCTAAACATATCTGATGAAGGACATCTTTCCTAACATATGTGTATTTTACTGAGTTGTAAGTTAATTATTACTAGGAGTACTGTATATGTACCTGGTTCATGCCTGCATTAGCAAACAGCAGCGTTGGGTCATCCAGAGGAATGGTAGACGAGGAGTGAACATAGAGGTGCTGCTGCTCCTTAAAGTAGTCTATGAATAGCTGGCGCACCTGTTTACCAGTTAACGAGGCGTCCATTTTCCTCAGTTGTAGTTGATAACCTGAAACAAGAAATAAAATATATATCATTTACTCCCCTCTCTCAATACGCTATTGTGTTGAAATCATTATATAGATTTACCAAACCTTGTGTACTATGTCCAATCTGATCAAAACGGTGTCTTGGTCTATATGCTCTCGTCCCATTAACTACATTTTGTGAAGCTAGGTATACCGGTACGTACAGGCCAGGTTAACTTTTAATCAAATTGTAGCAATGACAGGCATACGCAAGTTACGGCACTTTCCCATTCTGCCCCGTGTTAAATAGGTCAATGTTGAATTCCATGTTTACCAGCTATAATTGTCTGGTCTTTCTATTTTCACTAAACAGTAATCACAATGAAGTATGTTCTACTTGTCTTTCATATGATTATTACGTTTATCGATGTTTTCTTCAGCAAAAACGCCTTTATTCATAGCCTCCCTCAGCGTAAAAATGGCGTCATCGCTGCCATTTTGGTAGCGATGTGACAGCAAAAGACGCCTAAAATATATATAAAGACACGTGAGAATCGAAATCAATTGTGTGTTTTGACTAATAGGAATGCAAAGCAATATCTAAACATGTGGTAAACCAGAAAAGAAAATAGTTTGGCAACAGAAACTGGAGCGGAGTGACGAGGTACCGATAAAATCGTTAATATTTCCTTACTTACCCTTTGTGACACCCCCTTGACAGTGATATTATGAAACCTAGGGCACTTTTCTTTCAGAAAACATAACTGTCAAAACTTTAGAATGAAGCGCAACCGTGCGCAGGGTCAAAGAAGATGAGTATTCCACACTGAAATGTAATGCGCCATGATTTTCGAAGGGGGATAACTCTAATCTAGTAGTCGTAGTTTACTACTTATGGAATATAAAAACGTACAGTAGGCCTATTAATCAAGCGTTTTAACACGAAAAAGTCGTCAATTTGAGTGGAGATCACTAGATTTAATGGACGGTAATAGCATAAAAGTATGTTCTTTAATTTAAATGTAGATTCAGATTGCACTTGACTCATTTTTTTCACAAAGAAATCAATTCAATAATCAAATATATTTCCATTTTCATAATTATAAATTATAGATATTATAAATTATATTCCTTATTCAAATGCAGTCTTATTATTACCAAAAATGATTCAAACTGATATGATTTAGTTATTCGTGCTAAAACACTTTAGTTCGTAAATTTATTTCACCATCAGTTTTACATGATAACCACCAGCATTAAAACTATGTCGTTTATCTTTTTAAGTCACCTGAGACGAAGTCTCAAGTGATCTATTCTAATCGCCTTTTGTCCGTCGTGCGTCCGTAAACTTTTTACATTTTCGACTTCTTCTCCAAAACCACTTAACAAAATTCAATGAAATTTGGCAGAAAGTTTCTATGGCTGAAGGTCAACCAAAATTGTGAATTATATGGTCCCCAGCCCCAGGGGCCTGAGGGGTGGGGCCAAAAAGGGTCAAATTGACTAAAACTTCAAAAATCTTCTTCTCTACTCTCAGATATGGTAGAATCAAATACTCTTCATAGATGGAAGGGTCTTAAGGTGCTTTACCAAAATTGTGAATTTCATGACCCTGGGGTCTCACGTTTGCCCCTGGGAAGGGGGTAAACTTTACTATAGTTTATATAGGGAAATCACATTTTTGACTATTATTTGTTGGATTTGTATTGGAATTCATTCTAACTTGGTTCAAATTATCATCATGGGATTACAGTTTGATGTTATGTACATGTCGGCCCTAGTTGACCCTCAGGGGCTGGTGGGCGGGGCCAAAAAGGGTCAAATTGACTGAAATTTCAAAAATCTTCTTATCTACTATATGTTAGAATCAAATACTCTTCATAGACTGACCCCATTAGGACTGATGGGTGGGGCCAAAAAGGGTCAATTTAGTTGGCCGAAATATTTCAAATCTCAGGTGACCGTTAAGGCCCTTTGGGCCTCTTGTTTAAAGATATTTCTCGTTACAATTATATTGACTTGAAATATAACAATAAACACATCTTCCTGAAGATAGTTGCCTTATTTTTTAAAGAAATAGGAAAGTATCCTTTGATGGCAGAATCAAGTTGTTTTTCCTACATTTCAAAGTGCCATAACTCTGTCAATTTTGAAGGTAGAGTCTTCATTTTTTCACCATTTAACTCTATTTGTAAAGACCTTTCCAACAATGTATAACATGAAATGTTTCCTATAATTTAAAAAAATAGCCTGTTATTGCTACAAATTGAACTGTACGTAACATGTACTGTACATGTAGCCCAGTATCATTTTAATAAGGATTGCTGATTCAAATCATATATATATACGTTATTGAGTTTACACATATGGCGATGACTACTTTTACACTCTAGGTCTGGTTCTACCTGAATGATGTAAACTATTGCAATTCATGGACCACATGAGAAGTAAACATCCCGATTCGTCTGGTATGACGCAATCCCCCGACACATGTGTGATATCGCTATAGTGCATAAATGGAGCAAAACATGTAATCAAGTGACGTTTCATATTTCCGAATAATTTGCAATATACCCACAATAGAAAACACTATCAACCTACAGAGCAAAATAAAGTTTCGGTCCAAATGCAAGTTCCCGGGACAGCTGTCCAACGTGCTTCCTTTTGTGTTGTGGCAAATTTGACACCCGAATGTTTGTTCCATTTCCCAAAATTTCGTGCGATGTAAATACTTCTTTAAAACAACATGTACATAATGGGACGGGGATTTATATCGCATTTTTAAATGAATTACGAATATCAAGACATCGTCATATTCTGTTTGTTTTAAATAAGCACACAAAAATTTAACAACTTTTCTAACAGATATCTTTTTTCAGTACGCACCGGTATTTTATTAATATTAAATGTTACCATCCCAGTTATTAGGGTGTTATTTCAGTATGTTAAAATTCTATCTTTCATTTGTTTCTTTGAAAATAAAAACAATAGCATACTTTTAATCATAAGCATATTGAAATATAACTGGGGACTTTAAAAAGTGTACGTATGTGAGACTTAACTCCCTTTGGAGATCAAGATCAGGATCTTATGAGGGTTTGATTTGAAAGTATTTTTGGCTTTTGGAGAAAAGCATTGCTGCAATATTATGCGAGTGTGTTGTCAAAAGTCAAAGCTGTCATGATCGTGGTTAGAACAGTTGTGTTGAGGTGACTGATTAACAGTGTTTGGTTGTATTTTTTCTACATTCCAACTCTGACAAACAATAGTGAGTATATGTACATATCACTTTATATTCATTTCATTACGCTTTTAATTAATAAATGTTTGACATTGCAGTAACCGTTAGGACGTGGATGACTGTTTAGCATAACTGTTGCATGACAAGAGGTTGAGCACATCCAACAGGTAGTGTGCCAACAACTTAGTGAGCTATGACCTATTCTATACAGCATGCATATGGTCCATCTGTTTTGACATTTTTGTCATATGCTGGAGTTTTATTTTTGAAATCCCATTTTAAACGGTGTTAAACAAGATTAATTTTCGTTTGAAATGTTAACATCAAAACATTTCATATTGTAATATAATATAACCATACATACAGGTTGGGAACTCCCTCGGAAAGTCAAGAGTCTCAATTTTAGAAGACTTTGATTCTTGAATTTGTATTTTATGATTAAGTGCACCCTTTATAAAACCAGGGACATATTATATATATTATTATATGTCCCTGATAAAACATAACACAATTTCAGTATTTTATTGAAAACCTTGCCTCTTTTGCTTATGTATACATAACTTTGGTTTGATGAACAGTTTCTGTCTTTAGGTCACCTGATCATGAGTCAATGAAGCTTCATAAAGCTAAATACACAGCCTGATTAGCTTATATCAATAAGATCCCTGACAAGTTCAACAATGGGGCCGATTTTATCTGACAGAGTAATGACCCTTTGGCTTTTTATTACCATTAATATTACTGGGCTTGGTGAACATGCTTACTTGATAAATATGAATGGACTTTGATGAAATTTGGTATGCTGTGAGCTTATATCAATAAGAACAATTTCATCATGTGACTAATCTGATCATTGAAGTTGGCCCTTTGCAGTTTAGGTCAATGGTCATGATATTGGGCTACTCCTATAACATAAGAGGCCGCTGGCTGGCTCTCTTTCTATCAGATATGATTTTGCCGACTGTTACACGGCACCTGTCAACAGTATCTCGCCTTGTAAAACCTCTAACATTGTTGGAGTAGATATTGGGCCAGAAGCATGCTGGTCTATATGGATAAAGGACTATCATGTAAATTATTAAAATGAGTTATATTGGCCTTTTCTAATGGTCACAGCTGGGGTCATATATAATAAATCTTTGTTTAAAATCCAAAATTGGTATATTTGTCACAACTCAGGTGACCTACATGTATAAGCCTTTAATATTTCAATATTTTCTGGAGTGTGTAATGAAAATAGATAACACATACCGATCAGGCATCGTTGTGTATTGTTTACATGTGTTCATCCGGGTCATTAGTTATTCTCGTGCATTCTCCCGCACGCTTGATTATGTAATTCTACCACTCAGATGGTCTATATCGGAGGGTATAAAAGCCGGCTCTGACAGACGACAACACTCTGATTTCGGCATCCAAACTGTGCAGACAGAGACCCTAAGAAAGGTAGATAGTTATGGAAAGATAGATGTGACTACGGTCTTCTCCTTGATCCATCAACTAGTCATTTTAACACAGAGTGTTTGGCAGAGGCTGATAGGTTAGCGACTACAAATTAGTTGGCGACTACAAGCAGGTAGTCGACGGTCAAGTCAGCAACTACAAGGTAGTCGGCGGGCATGTCAGCGACCATATACTATAAGTAGTGTTGGTGGTCAGCAGCAAACACCAGGGGTAAGGTGGCCGATGAAAATACATAGGAACAGTCAGAGCGTCATATCATGTTCGATTATACATATTGCTAGTCACTGACTCCCCGTAGCCGTATAGTCAGTGGTCACACACAGACCGGCGACCAGTAACTAGCCGTTGTGAGTGGTGCAGGACGAGTCATAGTCAAGTACTAGTTTTGGGTGTAAGCAAACAGTGCTTATATAGTATTAAGATTAGGTGTCAGCGGTCAGACAGACCACTGTATATATAAAACTTATATTTTATGCATTGTATGTTCTCATTAAATGTTAAAGGCTACCAAATAGTAGTAATATTTGTATATATTTGCATCTGTAGACTAGTCACTAACCAGCTGGATCTATTAGAAGTAGTGACGAACCCATTTGTAAACGTCACAAGTGCAACAAGAATGAAGTTTTTATAGCTGGGCCTGGCACATAAATATGTAATGGCCATCTGTGCTGAATTAATTTTTTTGCTTCTGTAGTTGAGTGTTCAAGTGACAAAAAATCCTGACAAAAATGCAAGTACAGTTGTTAACATTATGAGTTTCTGTACATGTGAGGACCAGCTGTTCAAATTCTGGCTTATTATATACTTGTAGCTGTCTAAGGAATCAGCGTTATGTCAAAATTGTGGCTATTTATTTTATTTCAGATATTTATGTGGACAATGATATAGACACCATTCACAATTGAAAGTGTGTAAAAGCCTGCATTTAGATTTTTTTTTATTTGTCTTGTACAAAAGCAGAGTACGATGATAATAAAAACTGCACATCTACAGTCAATCCATCTCCTATTTTAGACCAGTCTGGTGACTTGGTTTAGGTTGTTTAAAGTCCTATTAACAGCCAGGGTCATTTATATAATTAGGGACATGCATATGTCAGATTTTGGAGGTGGAGGAAAGCCAGATCTAGAGTACCCGCGGTATAAGCCACCGGCCTACGGTCAGTACCAGGCAACTGCCCCACGTGGGTTACTGGTCTGGTAACACACTTGCCTTTCACCTAAGTGACTAGGGTTTGATTCCCTGGTCGGAAGTGAAAAGGTATGGGGTCACCTATCTGACCAATTTTTTTGGGTACCGTACTTTGGTTTCCTCCCACAGTATGACCTCATGTACACTTCTATCCAGGCCAACAAGAGCGATGAATATAATTTGGTGAAACTTCTTTCACAGTTGTTAAAATATTAGTAAGTTTACATTTGTTTCCCTATTTTATGTCACATTTGTTAATTCTCTGTCTTGTCTTACAGATCATCTACAGTGGACAGCAGATAGCCATATGACAATGTGATTAAAGTGGTCCTCACACTGGAGACACCTCTTACATATCATTTTGTATGAACATCAGATGTACATGATACAGAAGTTCTAAGTGTCTGCTTTGGAATGATGTCTACAATATGTTCCGAAGAAGCTTGTCAGCTGTCTGTGACAGAGATAGAAAGCCACTTAAGGACAGATTCCAACGTTGGTCTGGAAGGGGATGAGGCCAATCGTCGCAAAGCAGTGCATGGCCATAATGAGTTTGAAATCACAAAAGAAGAACCACTGTGGAAAAAATATCTTGGCCAGGTAAACCCAAATTTTAGAAAGTCTATAATGTTAAATCACATTTTTCTTAAATTAATTGTTTTTGTCACAAGTAAATCTAAATAATGAAAAACAACACCTGAATATTGAAGGTGTTATAATGGAATTGGTTTGTGATACAGGTGTATTTCAAAGTTGGAAATTTAAAGAGATCATTGACAAGTTGAACATCAAATTAAATAAACAGTACTTTGTAGCTCCAGTGCTTTGTTTTAATTCTCTTTTAGTTCCGTATTCTGATTCAGTTATAAATTTCTTTGTAGTTTAATGATCCATTGATTCTGCTGCTCTTAGCCTCAGCATTCATCAGCATTTTCATGAAGCAGTTTGATGATGCTATCAGCATCACTGTGGTAAGTCTAATATGTATTATATATAAGTTTGTAGGGGCATTCATTGTGAAGCAGTTATCATGTATAACAGTCTAGAGATATAGTTTATCCACAGCCATCTGCTTCTGGTTAGTATTAAAAGAAAAAAAATGTTTGCCCTTACTCCTACTATATCAACAAGGTGTAACACTTGAAGATCGGTCGCCACGTCGACTGTGGAATTGAAGAAGTCTTTTGATTGGTCAACAATTATAGTTAGTATTGTTTAAAGAGCTGTTGACTAATCAGATTGCCCCCTTTCATACCGCTCTGAAATATACAGACTACTTCGTTCTGTTCCACAGTCAATGCATCATTGGCTATTTTGACCACTTTTGATCCATTTTCTCATCTTTAAAAAGATTTTTGATATTTTAGTCAGATTGAACTTAAATTCAAATTGAAAAAAAAAGATGTTACAAAATATATACATACTGGCATGGTATGTATGTAAATAGATGATTGAAAAAAAACACAATAAAACACAATTACTTTGTTTTGACCCTCTTTGGGGTCATCAGGTAATTTAATATTTATAATGACATCATAGTGAATATGTCTTCGAGGTCTGAAAATGGCCGATGACAGTGACATGAAAAGAGTGTATGCCTTCACATTCGCCAATTAATATTTAAATGCCAAAAAGTAAACTTGATGAAAATATGGCTTTGAGCTTTCAAATATGATTACAATGCATCTCTTAATGTAACCATCCCATGTTCATTAATATCTGTTGCTAAGGTTGACACTGAGGGTTTTGAAATACACATGTTGTATTGTCTTTTCCTTCTTTTCAGGCAATCATTATCGTGGTGACAGTTGCGTTTGTACAGGTAACTATCAATAAGTGTGACATCTGTATTGAGAATAAAAACAGTTTGTAATCTACATACTGAATCAATATACATTTAATTTAGTTTTATGTATGTAAAATAAAAGAATCATTAACTATTTCTCTGTACATTTATATCAGTTTTTACCTGTATCTGTGAATATCATGATATTGTGGATACTGGTTAACCAGGAAAAAGAATTCTTATTGTATTAACATTAAATGTTAATCACCTCAATCATTAATGTCCCCTGCTGTTCTTTATTAAATGTCTCTGATGACTGATGTTAATGATATTTTATTTAATGTCTCCTGACATTGTGATGGTCTTGAATTGATTGTCAGTGATAATTAATTATTAATGAAATATTATATGATTAACTTGCAACAAGTAAACAAAAAAAACTTTTGTTTGTTTGTGTTTCCAGGAGTACAGATCAGAAAAATCACTGGAAGCTCTGACCAAACTTGTCCCACCAAAATGTCACTGGTAATACACTAATATACAATGTTATACTGTCAACGTAATTTATCTAAAAGCATTATGTTTATAATAATAGGGTTAATTGTAACTTCTATATGTTGCTTTCCATGGGAAATATTATGGATACACTAATTTGTTTGAATTTAATGCACACAAATGTAATTCAGTGTGTATGCAGTCAATCTAGTAGACATATATATATATACAGTAAAACCTCGCTATATTGCCACCTTCTGTTCTACGTGATTTTGACGATATAACGAGTTTGGCGGTATATCGGGTTTGCCGCTCAAACCTAGGTTTGCTGTCCAAACACTATGAATAGTGCTTCTATAACAACTGTAGACTTTGAAAATCAAAAACAATTTATTCATATCAAAATATTGCATCAAATTTTACATATATATGCTTTGATAAGAAATAGATATTAGATTTAATTATTTTCCGGAGAATGTCATCATAATTTGCATCACATGATCTAGTAATCGTAACATGATTTTCACCGTTACCTCGTTTAACTGTGTGTATGTTCTACCCGGCGCCGAAAAACGTATCAATTGTCGTCTGGTTTGCCTTCAACCGACAAACTTGACAAAACAAACATAGTGATGCTGTGATTGGTTTTCGGGTCTGATTGTTTCAATTATGTTGTCACATCTAAAACAAATCACAGCATACCAGACTTATTTTGTATCCTCAGACATCACAAACATTTTGCAATGTGATAAATTTATTTCACAGCAGTTATGAACAGGATTTCTCAATTTATGTTCCTAGTTCTTTTTGGCTCATGCCTGTCATGGTATACATGTATATGTTTAGAGAAACCCACGAAGGTGCACAAACTGCCTATTACACCTTCAAAACCCAAGTTGTCTTGTTGAAAGTCGAGTGTTTTATCCAATGCGCTGCCCAATTATCCTTGTTGTCAGGTTGTTAACTGTTTGTCTTTTCAGCCTGAGGGAAGGGAAGCTGGAGACGTTCTTAGCACGGGATCTTGTCCCGGGGGATGTAGTTTTCCTCGCGATGGGGGACAGAGTTCCTGCAGACATAAGACTGTTCGAGGTAGGTCAAACTGTCCTTGTATTGAAATAGGTCACCATGTCCTTATAATGACGTAAGTCCTTGTATTAAGATACATTTGTATGTCACAATGTCCTTTAATCAGGTAATTACAAATGTCACAATGTCCTTTAATCAGGTAATTACAAATGTCACAATGTCCTTTAATCAGGTAATTACAAATGTCACAATGTCCTTTAATCAGGTAATTACAAATGTCACAATGTCCTTTAATCAGGTAATTACAAATGTCACAATGTCCTTTAATCAGGTAATTACAAATGTCACAATGTCCTTTAATCAGGTAATTACAAATGTCACAATGTCCTTTAATCAGGTAATTGTCTTTGAAAAAGAATCAAAGTTATTAAGAAAAGAAAGAAAGATTGAGCCCATCAAGTCTGTTGATGAATTTGTTCTTTGTTTGTGCACCAGTACCTGATCACAAGTTCTAATAAAACATAATTATACAGCTCACTTATATAATGTTCTGTACCACAAACATGGATATGAATTTTAATCCTAATAATCTCCTATTTACAAAACTGATAAATGTAAACAAAGAAAAACAGAATTCCGTTATTAGGATAATGTTTGATATCTCCCTTTATTTATAGATATCAATTTTCATGTGTTGGTCCTAATGTACAGTTAGATGTTTTTTTTCTCTCATTTTTTTCAGTCAAATCAATTAGCTATAGATGAATCCAGTTTTACTGGGGAAATTATACCAAGATCAAAGGCGACTAGTGCAATACCGAAGCAACAGCATGTAGATATCAACGACAGAAAGAATATAGCTTACATGGGGACGCAGGTCAGGTGTGGACGAGGAAAGGTAATAATCACAGCGTTGTCACAATGTTGTACATTATCACTCTGTGGTAATACCTGACCCCTTTATGTCTAATGACTACTTCTTTACGTGATATGTGACCTATTATAATCAAACATACATTGTAGAACCATATTAACCTTAATTGTTGTCCATTCCAAAACCATAGTACAGCACAGTGAGAAGATAGGTTATCATACTTTCTGTGGAATATAGGAGAGTTTTACTGGACGAATTTACAGTAATGTCATAGGCTCATACATCATCCTCATAACCCAGAAGATGAAGTAAATCTATATGTATGTGTAGTTTTTATATGCTTTTTAAATACATCAATTCATTTTAAAATGTGATGCTGTCTAGGGCAGTAATTACCATCATTTGAACATCAACATATGACCTTGTAGCATTTATCCATCTTTTCTGTAAAGAACACCTTGAGGTTTACTATGGTGTTTCTCATACTGCATATCTCATCCCTTGCATTTCAGATTTAGAAATAGTCTTAGAATTGTCACTTGAAATGATTCAAATTACTTGAGAAAATAGATTGAAACTTACCAAGATTTCTCTGTGCAGGTTCATCAATGTCTGTGTACAATGGGCTGGGTATAAAATGATGTTGACACTATTTTTCAGGGGTTTGTAATAGGGATTGGTGAAAATTCAGAATTTGGAGAAATATTCAAGATGATGCAGGAGGAGGAGGTAGGTTCCTACACATACTGTATTGTGTATTCATTTGTTATTACTATAAATAATTAATCCCCTACCAGTGAAACTGGGGTACTACAGGTTTCCTCTTCGTCGGTCTTGTATGTACGTACATAACACCAAAGTTTGCCAGCAATCTAGCAATTTGAATCATTGAAGGATTTTGATCATATTTCACACAATGATAAAAGATCAAAATATCTCAGGATAAATTGGAGTTTCAGGGTTTTTGGGTCAAGGTCACTGTTACTATTTTTGCGGGGCTGTAAAAAAGGGAGGTGCATTGCTTTCGCAATACTCTGTGTGCTTGTTATTATAAGTTATTAGATATAAAAAGATAATTGTGACACTATAGATTTACAAAATCAAGCGTGGTAATTGATAATTACATATGGTTACAAGGGCTCCTAATACCTCCCAAGAACTACCAGGTACAGACTTCATCCTAGAATTACTGAAAGTTTAAAAATTGCTTTCAACATGTATTATGTGAAACTGATTGATGTTTAAAACAAATATTTAACCTGCACAAGTATCTGCATTTGTTAAAAGTAAAGAAAGAAAAAAAGATGAAGAAAAATGAAGATTGATATGATTAGGAGGAACAGCCAAAAAAAACAAATATCTGACCTGAAGAAATGCTATTGTTCCCTTTCATGTTTGTACATATTACGTGTATATATTTTAATAAACTTTATATTACAGTCGCCCAAGACACCTCTTCAGAAGAGCATGGACACCCTGGGGAAGCAGTTGTCCTTTTACTCCTTTTGTATCATAGGGGGCATCATGTTCCTGGGCTGGATCCAGGGGCGGGGACTACTCGACATGTTTACCATCGGTGTCAGGTAAGGAGGGTGATGTACAGAGGCAAAATTAAGTTTGAAAAGGTACACGTTAGGTGATAGATGAGCAGTAAAATGGTAGATGTGAGATGATAGATGAACATTGTGATGAGATGTAAGATGATAGATTAGGAATATTTGGTAGATGTGCAATGTGAGATGAGCATTGGATGGTAGATGTGTGATGATAGATGAGCAGTGTGGTGGTAGATGTGAGATGGTAGATGTGTGATGATAGATGTGTGATGATAGATGTGTGATGATAGATGTCAGATGATGGATGTGTGATGGTAGATGTGAGATGATAGATGTGTGATGATAGATGTGTGATGATAGATGTGTGATGATAGATGAGCAGTGTGATGGTAGATGAGCAGTATGATTGTAGATGTGATATGGTAGATGTGAGATGATAGATGTGTGATGATAGATGAGCAGTGTGATGGTAGATGAGCAGTATGATTGTAGATGTGATATTGTAGATGAGCAGTGTGATGGCAGATGTGAGATGGTAGATGAGCAGTGTGATGGTAGATGTCAGATGATAGATGTGTGATGGTAGATGTGAGATGGTAGATGTGATATGGTAGATGTGAGATGGTAGATATGAGATGATAGATGAGCAGTGTGATGGTAGATGTCAGATGATAGATGTGATATGGTAGATGTGAGATGGTAGATGTGATATGGTAGATGTGAGATGATAGATGAGCAGTGTGATGGTAGATGTGAGATGATAGATGAGCAGTGTGATGGTAGATGTGCGATGATTGCAGTGTGATGGTAGATGTCAGATGATAGATGTGTGATGGTAGATGAGCAGTGTAATGGTAGATGTGAGATGATAGATGAGCAGTGTGATGGTAGATGTGAGATGATAGCAGTGTGATGGTAGATGTGTGATGGTAGATGTGAGATGATAGATGTGTGATGGTAGATGTGAGATGATGGATGTGTAATGGTAGATGTGAGATGATAGATGTGTGATGATAGATGTGTGATGATAGATGTGTGATGATAGATGAGCAGTGTGATGGTAGATGAGCAGTATGATTGTAGATGTGATATGGTAGATGTGAGATGATAGATGTGTAATGATAGATGAGCAGTGTGATGGTAGATGAGCAGTATGATTATAGATGTGTGATGGTAGATGTGTGATGGTAGATGAGCAGTGTGGTGGTAGATGTGAGATGGTAGATGAGTAGTGTGGTGGTAGATGTGATATGGTAGATGTGTGATGGTAGATGAGCAGTTTGATGGTAGATGTGATATGGTAGATGTGTGATGGTAGATGAGCAGTGTGATGGTAGATGTGATATGGTACATGTGTGATGGTAGATGGGCAGTATGATGGTAGATGTGAGATGGTAGATGTGATATGGTAGATGTGATATGGTAGATGTGAGATGGTAGATGTGATATGGTAGATGTGATATGGTAGATGTGAGATGGTAGATGTGATATGGTAGATGTATGATGGTAGATGTGATATGGTAGATGTGATATGGTAGATGTGAGATGGTAGATGTGATATGGTAGATGTGATATGGTAGATGTGATATGGTAGATGTGTGATGGTAGATGTGTGATGGTAGATGTGAGATGGTAGATGTGATATGGTAGATGTGTGATGGTAGATGTGAGATGTGAGATGGTAGATGTGTGATGGTAGATGTGTGATGGTAGATGTGAGATGGTAGATGTGATATGGTAGATGTGAGATGGTAGATGTGATATGGTAGATGTGTGATGGTAGATGTGAGATGGTAGATGTGATATGGTAGATGTGATATGGTAGATGTGTGATGGTAGATGTGAGATGGTAGATGTGATATGGTAGATGTGTGATGGTAGATGTGAGATGTTAGATGGTAGATGTGTGATGGTAGATGTGAGATGTGAGATGGTAGATGGGCAGTGTGATGGTAGATGGGCAGTGTGATGGTAGATGTGTGATGGTAGATGTGAGATGGTAGATGTGTGATGGTAGATGTGAGATGGTAGATGAGCAGTGTGATGGTAGATGTGTGATGGTAGATGTGAGATGGTAGATGAGCAGTGTGATGGTAGATGTGAGATGGTAGATGGGCAGTGTGATGGTAGATGGGCAGTGTGATGGTAGAGGTGATATGGTAGATGTGTGATGGTAGATGGGCAGTGTGATGGTAGATGTGAGATGGTAGATGAGCAGTGTGATGGTAGATGTGAGATGGTAGATGGGCAGTATGATGGTAGATCTGATATGGTAGATGTGAGATGGTAGATGGGCAGTGTGATGGTAGATGTGAGATGGTAGATGGGCAGTGTGATGGTAGATGAGCAGTATGATTGTAGATGTGATATGGTAGATGTGAGATGGTAGATGTGAGATAGTAGATGGGCAGTGTGATGGTAGATGAGCAGTATGATTGTAGATGTGATATGGTAGATGTGAGATGGTAGATGGGCAGTGTGATTGAAGATTTGTCTATTGTTGAAAGGTTTATCGAAACATTGACTTCAAAACGACCTTTACTTGGTGTGGATAGTGAATCGAAATAATTGATATTGTATCAAATGACAATGCTCAAAACATTACCAAATTACAAGTTATGAAAGTGATGAATTAACCAGTTTAAAGAAATAAATTTATCATAGTTCGCTCTTGTGCAGATTTCTAAAATGACAATTTCAAAGAAATAACGAACAATCATTTGATGTATGTGACAGTTTGGCAGTGGCTGCTATCCCTGAAGGCCTACCTATTGTAGTGACAGTAACATTAGCTCTGGGAGTGATGAGGATGGCCAACAGGAAGGCTATCGTAAAGAAACTGCCAATAGTGGAAACTTTAGGTAATGTATACACTAAACAGAAATCACTGGCAACTTATTCTTAAAATGGTACAGTAATACCCAGCTCAAAGGACAAGAAAAAATTGTGTTTTAGTGGCCATGATATATTTATGTATACCTAGTTTGAACTATTTGACTTACTTGATATTGAGTGTACTGGATGTACTCTGTTTTACATAACTTATATAATACAGTCAAACTTCGATGTTTCGAAGTTCAAGGGACTAACAGAAAAACTTCGAAACAGCGGGACTTCAAATTATTCATGGTTGACAATAGATCGATGTTTTCTTGATAATGACCATATCTGTTAACGTTACATGTCCTCGGTGTCTTCGTGTTGATCGACGCCTGGCAGGTTGACATCGAAAAGTTTAGTTAATTTACCCCAAACCCATAAAAATAGTTTTCATCAATTATACTTTAGCATTTTTTAATCAAACAAATTATGTATCTGTTACAAAACACTTATATCCCGTGTAAAAGATAAAGCAAAAGTACAATGCACACTTACGTTAACGTTTTTCTGCTAAAGACACATGTGTTTACGTTATGTGCATATACAATACAGAACGCCGATTAGTGGGAGAATGCATGATTGAATGACAAATAACCGATTTACATGGATATTTATGTATAAGTTTGAAACGTGACACTTTGAATATGAGTGAAGACATCGCTAATTGTTTTTGTTTAAAATTGATCCGCTTGTTTTACTGTTCCGTAAAATTTACTCACCAACCGCTGATTTCAATGGCGGCGGAGATCATCAAAGACGACTACCGGTATGGTATACCGGAGTGATTAAATGTCATGGCTTCTAAATACACCATTTATCTATCAATTTAGTCTGATTATTAATTAACCCCATGATCGGGAGTGACAACGCACGCTATCGTTATCCCTATTGTCAGTCAGTGCACTTGTGTGAAATCTTGCCGCGGGGGTCACGACAACCACCTGTCCAGTGGTCAGTATAGGTAAATTAGTTGTTCGAATCATGAGATGTCAGTTACCTATAATATCCTAGCTGACGGGCCATGAAAAAAGTTTGATACATCGAAAACTTCGATTTATAAAAATTTGAATCATACATAGGTTCGTTAGTAGCGTTATATAGTGAGGAAATTCGGGACCAAGCAAAATGTTCGATACAGCCAGAAATTCGAATCAACGAAGTTCAAATCATCGAGGTTTGACTGTAGTTGTTTGTCTATAACAGGATGTACAAGTGTTGTTTGTTCTGACAAGACTGGAACTTTAACAAAGAATGAAATGACTGTCACCCAGATATGCTCATCAGATGGACTAATAGCAGAGGTAAGCACACCACTAACACACAGATATGCTCATCAGATGGTCTAGTACCAGAGGTAAGCACACCACTAACACCCTGATATGCTCATCAGATGGACTAGTACCAGAGGTAAGCACACCACTAACACACAGATATGCTCATCAGATGGTCTAGTACCAGAGGTAAGCACGCCATTAACACCCTGATATGCTCACTAGATGGACTAGTACCAGAGGTAAGCACACCACTAACACCCTGATATGCTCACCAGATGGTCTAGTACCAGAGGTAAGCACACCACTAACACCCTGATATGCTCATCAGATGGATTAGTACCAGAGGTAAGCACATCACTAACACCCTGATATGCTCACCAGATGGTCTAATAGCAGAGGTAAGCACACCACTAACACCCTGATATGCTCACCAGATGGTCTAGTACCAGAGGTAAGCACACCACTAACACCCTGATATGCTCACCAGATGGTCTAGTACCAGAGGTAAGCACACCACTAACACCCAGATATGCTCACCAGATGGACTAGTACCAGAGGTAAGCACACCACTAACACCCTGATATGCTCACAAGATGGACTAGTACCAGAGGTAAGCACACCACTAACACCCTTATATGCTCACCAGATGGTCTAGTACCAGAAGTAAGCACACCACTAACACCCTGATATGCTCATCAGATGGTCTAGTACCAGAGGTAAGCACACCACTAACACCCAGATATGCTCATCAGATGGACTAGTACCAGAGGTAAGCACACCACTAACACCCTGATATGCTCACCAGATGGTCTAGTACCAGAGGTAAGCACACCACTAACACCCTGATATGCTCACAAGATAGACTAGTACCAGAGGTAAGCACACCACTAACACCCTGATATGCTCACCAGATGGACTAGTACCAGAGGTAAGCACAACACTAACACCCAGATATGCTCACCAGATGGACTAGTACCAGAGGTAAGCACACCACTAACACCCTGATATGCTCACCAGATGGTCTAGCAGCAGAGGTTTGGATTTGGTTTTATATTTCAATGTCCTATCAACAGCAATGGCCATTCAAGGAAAGACTTGTGTGCAAGATGCATGCGTGTGGTGTGTGTTTTGGGAGGCTGATTTATACTCATGTTTGTCACCTTGGGATAGTGCAGACATGATGGCAACTTAATTTTTTGTGTGACTTCTCTGAAGCATACTGCCAAAAAAACCAGCAGGTTACTCAACCTGGAATGATTCCAAAAGGAAGTAATTACTGTATAGCGGGAAATTTTAGCGGTCATAAAATTTGGCGATTTGGTCATGAAAACTGAAAGTTAAATTTTGGCAGGTTAAAATTTAGCGATTTCAATCAAATCTAGGGTTTTGATTTGGCGTTGAGCATATATATTACCTACCGGTATATATAGATAATTATGGTATGTCCATGCATTCAATCCATATTGATTAAGTGTGTTGTGTATTATCGATCCTCTGTCTTGAAACCGGAAACTATTACCAAAAAATTTCAGACGAACACATACATGTAGATTTGTCAAATCAGTGTTTATATGAGTATGTGTACATGCAACAGACAAATAGAATTTAATCAACCGTAAGATATCGCCATGGTCATCTATTGTATGATGTGTATACGTACAGGTAAGTTAAACAATGAGTCTATAGGTTAAGTTTTAACATCAGTTCATTGAATGGTATGGGAAGATGGCTTTGTTTTCACAAAAAATAATTATGATGCGATATATGTCATACTTGTATTGCTATACATATATCGTGAGTAGTTGTTCACTTGTATTACATGTACTTATATCGGCATTTTGGCCGACAGTTACCAGGCAACAACCAATGTTACGCACAAGTCGTTACTCTCTTGAGTTATCAAAGGTAAATGACGGTCGGAACGGAAACTATTGGCGAAATTGAAATTTTCGCGTCTTTTTATTTGGCGGTGTTACAATTTGACGGATAAAATTTTGGCGATTTATATACAGACCCGCCAAATTAAAGCCCCGCTAAAATTTCCCGCTATACAGTATTGCAGTAATTGACTGTCAGTAGTTGTTGATGGTATCTCTGGGCAGTGGTCAAAAGGCAGATTTGATCTAACCTCTAGTATACAGATAGAGTTGTTCATTGTGTATTGTGTATATATTCTGAATTAATAACTTTATGATTAGGTGTCACATATTTATTGCATTTTTGATACAATCCCCATAATACTAAACTTGTCAAATACATCTGATACATCTAACTTCATAGTTCTTGGTTTTTCTCAGGTGACAGGTGTAGGTTACAATGCCTCTGGAGAGGTGACATGTCAGAGACAGGAAGTGAGGGATAACTCTCATCCATCCCTGGTCAAGGTCATTGAGGTCGGCTGCATATGTAATGATGCTGATATATGTGCTGATGGACTCCATGGTCAGCCAACAGAGGGTGCTCTCATAGCATGTGCATGGAAGGTAACACTTTTTCAGATCATGACTGATTGTCAATAGGGGTGTTTTTGAAAAACTAAAATATTAATGACGGGATAATTATTTTCTGACATTATATTTGAAATCAAATGAAAAACAAAACTATTTAGTAATGACTTCAGAGAGTTTTAATGATAGACATTTTTTTCTGTAGTGTACTATCAAACATTTCCTACTGGCATCAATTCATCCCCGATTTCTATCATCAAGGTACTAGTACTGAAGTTTATACACAATATGCTTTTACTTTTTCAGATGAACATCCATAATATACGTGATCTGTACACACGTCTGGAGGAGAGGCCTTTCGACTCAGAAACCAAGTGTATGATAGTCAAGTGTACTCCCCAGTATGGTAATGTAAGTAACAGTAACCCCTTCCTCTTTAATGGATAACATATTAATCTTCAGTACGGTATCGTATATCTTCTGTGACCTTTACATCATGTTAGGTCATGCAGCATTATACCCGTGGGAGGAAGTTGAGGAGATATAATGTTTTGTTCATATATACTTAATATTTTGTCCAACAAGTTTGTGTTTCAGGATGTCATGGTCAAGGTCACAGTTACTATTTATAGAAAATATTTGTCATTGCTCTGGTGACTTATTTTATTATCAAACTTCACGTATTGGTCAAAAGCATTATTTATTTTCATTCATCAGTATATTGATGATTTTAACTGATGATCTTTAACATATTAGATAATTCATACACATCCAAATAGTGTAATGTCTGAGCTGAGCACCTCTAGACCAGCAGGAGAAACCATTGAGGCAAGAAGGATAGCTTTTCTGTTCTGTTCTGTTTATTCTAAGTTTTTTACTCATTTTGAACTTAAGACTAAAATCAACATGTTCCATTGAATGATTAGTTTAATAAACAATGCTTCTCGCTCCAGGAGTGAAAACTCATCATTACTCATGACATTTGAATCCAATTTATTTGTGAAAAATGGTGCAATAAAAGAAAGAAAAATGAATGAAGTTTTAATAAAAATTGTTGTTTGTGTGCTACAGGAAGTTCATTCTTTCGATGTTCACGTAAGTGTACTGATCTGACAAATGTTTGTGTGTATTTATAGGTTGTATTACCTGTATTTCACTTTATATCACCTCACTGTGGCAGTCAGTTTCATTTTATGATTACTGAATTTGATTGTGGTGATGATTTGCCGTATAAGCTGTACCAGCTGTTAGTTATCTTATGTTAAATTGTTCCTCAGTATTCATATTCATAGAATATTTTGTGAATGTGTCTTCTCCAAAAAAATGTATTTGAAATTCAATACCTAAGTCCTTGTAATGATACGAGGCGATTTTAAATTTTTCAGTAGTTTGAGCTATTTTTATGAATTGGATGTAGGCACAAGGTTTTTATTCTACTTCTTGTTTGTAGATTGTAGAGCTGAAATATGTTCAGTGTTAATGCTACATGTAATAAGATAGGATATCTGTGACACAGATAGTAATCTGAATTGGTTTGCTTTCACATCACATGAGAAACCATCCATTAGAAGTGTGTTAATCCTTTAGCTGGTCATCATTACTGATCCTATAGCTATAATGTTCTGTGAATCGTTAAGTAAGCAGTTATGTCACATCACTAATAAAAAGTCCACATGCTGTTTTTGTTTGATTTCCGCTTTCACTTAGCACAGTGCTTATTTAAGATATTGAATATTTTGTAATGTATAGATATCTACTCATTTGTATGTGATTGAAAATTTTGTTGGAGTAGCTGCTGAATTTCTATTGAAATGAAGGACTCTGAAAATACTTTTAATGATTTGACTTCTGAAAGATTAAATAGATAAATGTACTCTTAGATTATAGACCCTCTTTAATTTCAAACAATTTTATAGATAACCCAAAGGTATTGGACAATAGGCTATTCCTATATGAATCCTCTCCTTTGCAGAAATCTTTTTTCTTATCCAAAATGTCCAGGTAGTTTCCTTATGTCTGAATTTATACCGTAAACGTACATACTTCAGCGGTAATAATATTTTAGCATTTTTTGCGCTGAAAAAAATCAGCTAAATTATGTTTTTGCTTACAACATTTTCTTTATACTTCTTTCATAGGTAAATATTTTGGGTTTAGTAATAAATAATTATTCTGCTGATCTGTTCAGTGAAGTGCACTGAAATGTATTATGTAATGATTAGATGATAGTTCAATATTTTTTTTTCTATATTTCAAATATTCATCTATTATAAATATATTGTATATTTCCATTTATAATCTTTTACTTGCATTTCATGTATTTTAGAGCAAGGAGATAATCTACTTTGTGAAGGGGGCCGTGGAGAAAGTGCTAAGTAACTGTGTGAGATACAACAAAGACGGCTCCTGTCTTACCATTTCTGATAAACAGAAGACGGAGTATCTGGAGCAGGCAATGAGGATGGGCAGTGCAGGCCTGCGTGGTGAGTACTGGACAAGTCATGACTGAGTAAATACTAGGGTATATTTATACATATTGAGGGCACTATTGTCTGATAGTGTTGTCGAGGGATGGTATAGTACCTGAACCGGAGGCAGGTGTAGATGTTGTCATGTTTACAGTATCTGAATAAGGAAATATGGATGTAGTCAGAGTAAATCATTATATATATAGGTACCGATGTTACTATGGTTATTTGTATATCACCCTGATCATGTTGTGTTTACAGTACTGGCGATGGCGTATGGCCCTGACCCACAAAGCCTGGTGTTTGTCGGTATGGTGGGAATCATCGACCCGCCTCGCCCTGGGGTGCGGGAATCTATCTCCACCCTAATCAGTGGGGGTGTGGCCATCAAGATGGTGACTGGAGACGCTGAGGAGACTGCCAAGGCCATAGGTATGGTACCATTATAGCAGACATTGCTTAGAGAAGAAATCCATTTCTTTGTGTATTTATCCCTTTTTGGATAACATTTCCGCATTATATCTGATCGCTTCTAGTCAACTTATAAGTGCTATATGTTTACAGGTGCACGACTCGGGTTGTATGCTACAGGGAACAGAACTTTATCTGGTGAACAGGTAGACAACATGGACATAGAATCACTCAAAGATATCATCAACAATACTACAGTGTTTTATAGAACTACACCGAGGCACAAAGTCAAGATTGTGAAGGTAATATAAATAGTGGTACGGTAAACCTCCGGTTAGTTCAAACAAAATTAAATAAATATTGACGAACCTGTTCGAATTATTCGAAATTATGTTTCAGAAAATAAGCGCAAGTTTGAACTATCGGAGACAATATCGGCGAAAATCTCGGCAGGGTAAAATCATTAGACACAAACACATCCATTGTAAATCAGATACGTAACAATGACGGCCTGAACAATGGCACATTTATAAATAAGTAAAATGATAGTATTTTATTTGATTCAAGGTCAATTGATCGTTAAGCGTTCTTCATTTTGTGATAATTATGATGGTTATGGCGCGAAGCCGCTCAGGCAATGCGTAGCTATAGGCCCCAAAACAGTACAGTACACGTTTCATTTGTGACACAATAGTTAAACATTTGTATAGTATAATCTCCTGAGGGTTATATTTTTAGCCCACCATCATCAGATGGTGGGCTATTCAAATCGCCTTTCGTCCGTGGTCCATGGTCCGTCTGTCCCTCGTCCGTCATTCCATATTCAATTCTTGTTATCGCTATTTCTGAGAAAATACTGAAGGGATCTTTCTCAAGTTTCATATGCAGTTTCTTCTTGGGCTGTAGTTATGCATATTGCATTTTGGGACCAATCGGAAAACAACATGGCCGACAGGCAGCCATCTTGGATTTTGACACTTGAAGTTTGTTATCGCTTTTTCTCAGAAAGTACAGAAGGGATCTTTCTGAAATTTCATATGTAGGTTCCCCTTGGTCTGTAGTTATGCATTTTGCATTTTGGGACCAATCGGAAAACAACATGGCCGACAGGCAGCCATCTTGAATTTTGACAATTGAAGTTTGTTATCACTATTTCTCAGAACGTACTGAAGGGATCTTTCTGAAATTTCATATGTAGGTTCCCCTTGGTCACTAGTTATGCATATTGCATTTTGGGACCAATCGGAAAACAACATGGCCGACAGGCAGGGATCTTGGATTTTGACAATTGAAGTTTCTTATCTCTATTTCTCAGAAAGTACTGAAGGGATCTTTCTGAAATTCATATATACATGTAGGTTGCCCTTGGTCCCTTATTATGCATATTTCATTTTGGGACCAGTCGGATAACAACATGGCCGACAGACAGCCATCTTGGATTTTGACAATTGAAGTTTGTTAATCGCTTTTTCTCAGAAAGTACTGTAGGGATCTTTTTTTAAAATTTCATATGTAGGTTCCTCTTGATCCCAAGTTGTGCATATAGCATTTTGGGATTGATCAAAAAACAACATGGCCGACAGGCAGCCATCTTGGATTTTGACTCTTTGATTACGACATGTTATTCCTATACTTATATACAGCATAATAGAGTTGACAAACCTCACTTACAGTGTAACTGAGAAGTCATCGTCCTTGTTTTGGATCTTTCTCAAATTTCATATGTAGGTTCCCCAGTTCCCACTGACGTATTGTATTTTGGGACCAATCTGAAAACAACATGTCCGACAGACAGCCATTATCGCTAAATCTCAAATTTAATATATAAGTTCCCCTTGTTTGAAAAGTACTGGAGGGATGTTTCTCATTTTACACAGATAAGTAAAAGGGAGGGAAAAATAGAGAGAAGATCAATCTGACATGGAACCTATTTAGATCATTCAATGGTGGGCACCAAGATCCCTCTGGGATCTCTTGTTTTTTATTTGAATCAGAAACTTTCGCTACATTATTGTAATAAATTTTCTCTTATCAAAGCATAGTCTACATAACCTGTTGTGTTTACGAAAGCACTACTGTAAAAATAGGCGATATATGTTGATAAATTAGGTCAGAACATCAACATGTCTGCTTTTAAATATGCCCAGTCGTATTATCTACCAAACATATTTGATACCTGCAAAATTATCCATCATTAATTGGGACACCGGTCGATTGTTTCGACTGGATATGAATGCTTATCATGTCACTCAGCACGATCGGGCGGCCGCTCCTTTCAACTTTACCGCAAGCAACACCTCGTGTGGCCTGCTTACCTAGCGTGAGGTTGCAGGTTTTCAGGTAATACCTTGATTGGCAATAAGAGATATCCAGTCACAATTAAATAATCAAAATGCTAAGTTAACAATATATTTGAAAATACACGGATGATTTCTTAGTTTGCCATACAGCGCGAATACAAATATCGCATGTTATTTCTACATTGTCGGGGCTTAAATTTGCAATCAGCTGTCGTGCATTGTGTATTTTGCAATGTAAAAATTGAATTGACCCTCAAATATGTGCCATATATTAAATCACAGACAAACACCAATGATCACGCATACAATCTAATAACCTAAAAGTGCTCAAATTTAAGTCTTGGCATTTTTTCTGGGCCGGTTGGTCACGAGCTTTCAATGGAGTTTACCGAAAAAAATCTTACTTTACATTCTTCATTTGGCAAGTTCAAACTATCTGAAATAGTGTCAGTTATAAACAACAAGAGTTTGAACTATTACTAGCTAAAAAATATTGTTTTTGTAGAGAAAAAGGTGTGTTTGAACTATCCGCATGTTTGAACTAACCGGAGGTTAACCGTAATTAAAATCTAGGTCAAAGTCACCAATCATTTGTATACAAATAAATCCAACTAATATCTAGGTCATGGTCACCACTCATATCAAAATAGTTCCAACTAACATATAGGTCAAGGCCACTGCTCATTTTTATACAAATAGTTCCAACTAATATTTAGGTCAAGGTCACTGCTCAATTTTATACAAATATTTCCATCTGACATCTGAGTCATGGTCACTGCTCATTTGTATGCAAAAGGGCATCAACCCACCCACTTTGATGTTGGCTCTACTGTAGCTTTCAATGTTTCCAGACCCTGCAGTCTATCGGCCATGTTGTGGGTATGACCGGTGATGGTGTTAATGATGCTGTAGCTCTTAAGACGGCAGACATTGGGATCTCCATGGGACAGTCTGGTACTGATGTGTCCAAGGAAGCAGCAGATATGATACTGGTGGACGATGACTTCTCAGTTACACTGTAAGTGAGGTTTGTCAACTCTATTATGCTGTATATAAGTATAGGTATAACATGTCGTAATCAACAGTTAAAGAAATCATGATGTACAAAATAAATGCACATTTTTAGCTCACCTGGCCCGAAGGGCCGGTGAGCTTATGCCATGGTGCAGCGTCCGTCGTCCGTCGTCCGTCAACTTTTTCTTTAAATTGCTACTAGTCCTAAAGTATTGAATGGATTTTCACCAAATTTGGTCAGGAACATCCTTGGCAGAAGGGGAACAGAGTTTGTATAAATTTTTACTCTGAACCCCCAGGGGCCTGAGGGGCGGGGCCAAATAGGGGAAATAGGGTTACTCCTTTAAATCGCTACTAGTCATAAAGTTATGAATGAATTTGAACCAAATTTAGTCAGGAACATCCTTGGCAGAAGGTGAACATAGTTTGTATAAATTTTTACTCTGAACCCCCAGGGGCCTGAGGGGCGGGGCCAAATAGGGGAAATAGGGTTACTCCTTTAAATCGCTACTAGTCATAAAGTTATGAATGAATTTGAACCAAATTTGGTCAGGAACATCCTTGGCAGAAGGGGAACATAGTTTGTATAAATTTTTACTCTGAACCCCCAGGGGCCTGAGGGGCGGGGCCAAATAGGGGAAATAGGGTTACTCCTTTAAATCGCTACTGGTCATAAAGTTATTAATGAATTTGAACCAAATTTGGTCAGGAACATCCTTGGTAGAAGGGGAACATAGTTTGTATAAATTTTTACTCTGAACCCCCAGGGGCCTGAGGGGTGGGGCCAAATAGGGGAAATAGGGTTAATCCTTTAAATCGCTACTAGTCATAAAGTTATGAATGAATTTGAACGAAATTTGGTCAGGAACAGCCTTGGCAGAAAGGAAACAGAGTTTGCATAAATTTTTACGCTGAACCCCCAGGGGCCTGAGGGTGGGGCCAAATAGGGGAAATAGGGTTACTCCTTTAAATCGCTACTAGTCATAAAGTTATGAATGAATTTGAACCAAATTTGGTCAGGAACATCCTTGGCAGAAAGGGAACAGAGTTTGCATAAATTTTTACTCTGAACCCCCAGGGGCCTGAGGGTGGGGCCAAATAGGAGAAATAGGGTTACTCCTTTAAATCGCTACTAGTCATAAAGTTATGAATGAATTTGAACCAAATTTGGTCAGGAACATCCTTGGCAGAAGGGGAACAGAGTTTGTATAAATTTTTACTCTGAACCCCCAGGGACCTGAGGGGCGGGGCCAAATAGGGGAAATAGGGTTACTCCTTTAAATCGCTACTAGTCATAAAGTTATGAATGAATTTGAACCAAATTTGGTCAGGAACATCCTTGGCAGAAGGGGAACATGGTTTGTATAAATTTTTACTCTGAACCCCCAGGGGCCTGAGGGGCGGGGCCAAATAGGGGAAATAGGATTACTCCTTTAAATCGCTACTTGTCATAAAGTTATTAATGAATTTGAACCAAATTTGGTCAAGAACATCCTTGGTAGAAGGGGAACATAGTTTGTATAAATTTTTACTCTGAACCCCCAGGGGCCTGAGGGGTGGGGCCAAATAGGGGAAATAGGGTTAATCCTTTAAATCGCTACTAGTCATAAAGTTATGAATGAATTTGAACCAAATTTGGTCAGGAACATTCTTGGCAGAAGGGGAACATAGTTTGTATAAATTTTTACTCTGAACCCCCAGGGGCCTGAGGGGCGGGGCCAAATAGGGAAATAGGGGTTTATCCTTTAAATCGCTATTATTCATAAAGTTATGAATGGATTTGAACCAAATTTGGTCTGGAATATCCTTAGGGGAAGGGGGAAAGAGAGTTTATATAAATATTGACTCTGACCCCCAAGGGCCTGAAGGGAGGGGCCAAATAGGGGAAATAGAGATTTGAGTTTTAAATGGATTTGAATCCAATTTGGTCAGAAACATCCGTGGTGATGGGGGAACAGATTTTGCATAAATGGTTACTGTGACCCTCAATCCCATAACTATGTATAGTATCGCTGGGCATTAAGGGATAAACACAATTCTTATGTAAAAATAGGCCAAAGGGTTTTTCCCACCCTAAGGGACTTAGTTTCTTTAAACACCATTATGTTGTAAAAATAATCCATATGGTCTTTCAGAGAGTACATTTTTGTATAATGTATTAACAAATTGAACATGAACATTATTTTGACATTTGGTCAAATCCAACCAGGTGAGCGATACAGGCCCCATGGGCCTCTTGTTTTCTAGAAATTTCAATTTTTATGCATTGCTGAATAACTGAAGATCGACAGATGATGAGAATACTGGCCTAAGTCATGCATTTCACTGTTGGTTAAAATTTCCGTTTAATTATTTATCTGAAATTTTGTTTCATTTACAGGTCTGCCATTGAAGAAGGAAAAGCCATATTCTACAATATCAGAAATTTTGTCCGATTTCAACTCAGCACGTGAGTAGACCAAAGCTTCCTAATCTTTCTCCCTTATACTCTTACAACTCTCTATATAACACCAAGCAACACAACTTCCTATTTTCTTGATCCATTACACCTTTAAAATTTATAAGTTGTTGAAATTCCTTGATAAAACATCATATAATTAGCCTAAATTTTGTTTAAAATCAATCGGCACTTGCTTCTTTCCTTGACTCTTTAATGATTATTCTTGCTAAAACTGGTCTATAATCCAGCATATATTTGTTGTATAGGAGCATAGCTGCTCTGTCCTTGATAGCGCTGTCTACATTGATGCAGCTTCCCAACCCACTGAATGCCATGCAGATTCTATGGATCAACATCATCATGGATGGCCCTCCAGCACAGAGGTTTGCAGTCTTATTTCTTTTTGAGCATTTGAATTAAATTTATGCAGAAAATGTATTTTTGTAGTTGTCATGGAAAATTGCTAATTATCATGTTTAGCAGTATGGTATTTAATGGAAAAATCTTTCATTATGGATTCTGTATTTTGCCACAAATGTTAGTGCATTTCTTACTTTTGGTGATGAATAGAATACATATTTAATTGATAAATATATTGATATAACCGTGACATTTCCAATGCCATTTTTCAGTCTGGGTGTCGAGTCAGTGGACCATGACGTGATACGACAGCCTCCTCGTAAGGTCAAGGACCCCATAATCACCAAAAGTCTCATATGTAGTGTTCTCATGTCAGCAGCCATCATTGTTCTGGGCACCCTGTGGGTATTCTGGAGAGAAGTAAGTCAGCCTTTCATTAACCTGTACATACCTGTTCCAGAAATGTTATCCCCACACACCTAGCCAATAAAAACGCTCTAAAAGAGGACAGCATTATACTGGTATCATCACTGCATAGGGATTAAAAAGGGAAATTAATAGCTATTTGCTGTATATATGTATATTGGTGACATCTACTCTGTTTATCAGTTCTATACACCAGTATAACTGAAGAAAATTGTTCTGTTACAGATGAGCGACAACAAGATCACACCAAGGGATACAACAATGACCTTCACTTGTTTTGTGTTCTTTGACATGTTCAATGCTCTCAGCTGCCGATCTCAGGTAAGTTTTGATTGGGGATGCTTCAGCTCTATAAAACTATCAGGTAAAATTAACGAGAATTGCTATCAGCTGAAGATCTCATGTAAGGTTAACGAGGATTACTGTCAGCTGTAGATCTCTTGTAAGGTTAAAGAGAGTTACTGTCAGCTGTAGATCTCATGTAAGGTGAAGGAGGGTTACTGTCAGCTGTAGATCTCAGGAAAGGTTAACGAAGGTTACTGTCAGCTGCAGATCTAGTGTAAGGTGAAGAATGGTTACTGTCAGCTGAAGATCTCATGTGACGTTAACGAGGGTTACTGTCAGCTGTAGATCTTGTGTAAGGTTAACGAGGGTTACTGTCAGCTGTAGATCTCAGGTAAGGTTAACGAGGGTTACCATCAGCTGTAGATCTCATGTAAGGTGAAGGAGGGTTACTGTCAGCTGTAGATCTCGTGTAAGGTTAACGAGGGTTACTGTCAGCTGTAGATCTCAGGTAAGGTTAACGAGAGTTACTGTCAGCTGTAGATTTCGTGTAAGATTAATGAGTGTTACTGTCAGCTGTTGTAGATCTCATGTAAGGTTAACGAGTGTTACTGTCAGCTGTTGTAGATCTCATGTAAGGTTAACGAGTGTTACTGTCAGCTGTAGATCTCAGGTAAGATTAACGAGTGTTACTGTCAGCTGTAGATCTCGTGTAAGGTTAACGAGGGTTACTGTCATCTGCAGATCTCGTGTAAGATTAACGAGGGTTACTGTCAGCTGTAGATCTCACGTAAGGTTAACGAGGGTTACTGTCGGCTGTAGATCTCGTGTAAGGTTAACAAGGGTTACTGTCAGCTGTAGATCTCAGGTAAGGTTAACGAGGGTTATTGTCAGCTGAAGATCTTAGGTAAGGTTAACGAGGATTACTGTCAGCTGTTGATCTCGTGTAAGATTACAAGGGTTATTGTCAGCTGTTGTAGATCTCATGTAACGTTAACAAGGGCTACTGTCAGCTGTAGATCTTGTGTAAGGTTAACAAGGGTTACTGTCAGCTGTTGATCTTGTGTAAGGTTAACGAGGGTTACTGTCAGCTGTAGATCTCAGGTAAGGTTAACGAGGGTTACTGTCAGCTGTAGATTTTGGGTAAGGTTAACGAGGGTTACTGTCAGCTGTAGATCTCAGGTAAGATTGAAGAGGGTTACCATCAGCTGAAGATCTCATGTAAGGTTAACAAGGGTTACTGTCAGCTGTTGATCTCGTGTAAGATTACAAGGGTTATTGTCAGCTGTAGATCTTGTGTAAGGTTAACGAGGGTTACTGTCAGCTGTAGATCTCAGGTAAGGTTAACGAGGGTTACTGTCAGCTGTAGATCTCGTGTAAGATTACGAGAGTTACTGTCAGCTGTAGATCTCATGTAAGGTTAACGAGGATTACTGTCAGCTGTAGTTCTTGGGTAAGATTACGAGGGTTACTGTCAGCTGTAGATCTCATGTAAGGTTAACGAGGGTTACTGTCAGCTGTAGATCTCATGTGACGTTAACGAGGGTTACTGTCAGCTGTTGATCTCGTGTAAGATTACGAGGGTTACTGTCAGCTGTAGATCTCACGTAAGGTTAACGAGGGTTACTGTCAGCTGTAGATCTCAGGTAAGGTTAACGAGGGTTATTGTCAGCTGTTGAAGATCTCATGTAAGGTTAACGAGGGTTACTGTCAGCTGTTGATCTTGTGTAAGGTTAACGAGGGTTACTGTCAGCTGTAGATCTCAGGTAAGGTTAACGAGGGTTGCTGTCAGCTGTAGATCTCGTGTAAGATTACGAGGGTTACTGTCAGCTGTAGATCTCATGTAAGGTTAACGAGGGTTACTGTCAGCTGTTGATCTCGTGTAAGATTACGAGGGTTACTGTCAGCTGTAGATCTCATGTAAGGTTAACGAGGATTACTGTCAGCTGTAGTTCTCGGGTAAGGTTGAAGAGGGTTACCATCAGCTGAAGATCTCATGTAAGGTTAACGAGGGTTACTGTCAGCTGTTGATCTCGTGTAAGATTACAAGGGTTATTGTCAGCTGTTGTAGATCTCATGTGACGTTAACGAGGGTTACTGTCAGCTGTAGATCTTGTGTAAGGTTAACGAGGGTTACTGTCAGCTGTTGATCTTGTGTAAGGTTAACGAGGGTTACTGTCAGCTGTAGATCTCAGGTAAGGTTAACGAGGGTTACTGTCAGCTGTAGATCTCGTGTAAGATTACAAGGGTTACTGTCAGCTGTAGATCTCATGTAAGGTTAACGAGGGTTACTGTCAGCTGTTGATCTCGTGTAAGATTACGAGGGTTACTGTCAGCTGTAGATCTCATGTAAGGTTAACGAGGATTACTGTCAGCTGTAGTTCTTGGGTAAGGTTGAAGAGGGTTACCATCAGCTGTAGATCTCAGGTAAGGTTAACGAGGGTTACTGTCAGCTGTAGATCTCAGGTAAGGTTGAAGATGGTTACCATCAGCTGTAGATCTCAGGTAAGGTTAACGAGGGTTACTGTCAGCTGTAGATCTTGTGTAAGGTTAACAAGGGCTACTGTCAGCTGTTGATCTTGTGTAAGGTTAACGAGGGTTACTGTCAGCTGTAGATCTCAGGTAAGGTTAACGAGGGTTACTGTCAGCTGTAGATTTTGGGTAAGGTTAACGAGGGTTACTGTCAGCTGTAGATCTCAGGTAAGATTGAAGAGGGTTACCATCAGCTGAAGATCTCCTGTAAGGTTAACGAGGGTTACTGTCAGCTGTTGATCTCGTGTAAGATTACAAGGGTAATTGTCAGCTGTTGTAGATCTCATGTGACGTTAACGAGGGTTACTGTCAGCTGTAGATCTTGTGTAAGGTTAACGAGGGTTACTGTCAGCTGTTGATCTTGTGTAAGGTTAACGAGGGTTACTGTCAGCTGTAGATCTCAGGTAAGGTTAACGAGGGTTACTGTCAGCTGTAGATCTCGTGTAAGATTACGAGGGTTACTGTCAGCTGTAGATCTCATGTAAGGTTAACGAGGATTACTTTCAGCTGTTGATCTCGTGTAAGATTACGAGGGTTACTGTCAGCTGTAGATCTCATGTAAGGTTAACGAGGATTACTGTCAGCTGTAGTTCTCGGGTAAGGTTGAAGAGGGTTACCATCAGCTGTAGATCTCAGGTAAGGTTAACGAGGGTTACTGTCAGCTGTAGATCTCAGGTAAGGTTGAAGATGGTTACCATCAGCTGTAGATCTCAGGTAAGGTTAACGAGGGTTACTGTCAGCTGTAGATCTCAGGTAAGGTTAACAAGGGTTACTGTCAGCTGTAGATTTTGGGTAAGGTTAACGAGGGTTACTGTCAGCTGTAGATCTTTGGGTAAGGTTAACGAGGGTTACTGTCAGTTGTAGATCTCAGTGTAAGGTTAACGAGGGTTACTGTCAGCTGTAGATCTCGTGTAAGGTTAACAAGGGTTACTGTCAGCTGTAGATCTCGTGTAAGGTTAACGAGGGTTGCTGTCAGCTGTAGATTTTGGGTAAGGTTAACGAGTGTTACTGTCAGCTGTAGATTTTGGGTAAGGTTAACGAGGGTTACTGTCAGCTGTAGATCTCAGGTAAGGTTAACAAGGGTTACTGTCAGCTGTAGATCTCAGGTAAGATTAACAAGGGTTACTGTCAGCTGAAGATCTCGTGTAAGGTTAACGAGGGTCACTGTCAGCTGAAGATCTCGTGTAAGTTTAACGAGGGTCACTGTCAGCTGAAGATCTCGTGTAAGGTTAACAAGGGTTACCATCAGCTGTATATCTCAGGTAAGGTTAACGAGGGTTACTGTCAGCTGTAGATTTTGGGTAAGGTTATCCTGATATGATTATAAGTGTAACTGATTAAACACAGAACAAACTCAGTACATGTATTCTCTTTTATTTTGTTCCAGGAGAAATCAATATTTCAAATAGGATTTTTCTCCAACAAAGTGTTTCTGACAGCAGTGGTTGGATCTATCATTGGCCAGCTCCTTGTAATCTACTTCCCTCCCTTACAGTCTATATTCCAGACGGAGGCCCTGCACTTTCAAGGTAAGTATTTACATACTGGTTATAGAAAGATCATTATTAAAAAATTGTCGGAAGAAGGGATAGTGTGTACTGTGCAGTTATTATGTTTAGTAGATTTTCCTTCTTTTCACTGTTATTTCAAACTCATCTAGCTGTTTGTCTCCCAAGTAAATTAGATCAAGAAAGGCAAAATAATATTACAACTAGGAAAAAGCAATTCGCCAAAAAATTATACATTGGCATTCTATGGAATCTTTCTTTGACAAAGTTCTTCAGCACAGTAATATATACTTTGTTGTCCGAAGTTTCTAATAGGTTATAATACAAGACTAGTTTGGAAGTGTAATGCTACCAAAGGTTGTGATAGTTAAGTATATTTGTACCTGGATTTTTTGTTTAAAATAATTAAAATAATGGTAATATACAGCTGAAATGTGTTAGAATTATTCTGTAGATTTGGAAGTTTTCTGATATTATGCATCTATTTGATAATAACAAATGTACTTATTTATCAAAACATGAATTTACGAAATCTTTGGTGCCTTGTGTACATGTTGATACTTATTAGTTTAAATTTTCCCATTTCCATTGCAGACTTTATTTTTCTTATCTTCCTAACCTCCAGTGTATTTATAGCAAATGAGGTTAAGAAGGCAGTTTACCGAGTGACAGAACGAAGAAGGAAGCTACAGGTATCCAGTATGTACTACCCAGACCACATGGTGTGACACCTGTTAGTGTAGCTATGTATATGTTGCAAAACCGGTCTATACAATTATGTATGAACCAGTATCTGTGATACTGGCATGTTTGTGTATGCCATACCTATATAAACTACATCTGGGTATGTGATACCTGTGTATATCACACCTGGGCATGTGATACCTGTGTAATCACACCTGGGCATGTGATACCTGTGTACATCACACCTGGGCATGTGATACATGTGTACATCACACCTGGGCATGTCATACCTGTGTATATTACACCTGGGCATGTCATACCTGTGTACATCACACCTGGGCATGTCATACCTGTGTACATCACACCTGGGCATGTCATACCTGTGTATATCACACCTGGGCATGTGATACATGTGTACATCACACCTGGGCATGTGATACATGTGTAATCACACCTGGGCATGTGATACCTGTGTATATCACACCTGGGCATGTCATACCTGTGTATATCACACCTGGGCATGTCATACCTGTGTACATCACACCTGGGCATGTCATACCTGTGTATATTACACCTGGGCATGTCATTCCTGTGTATATCACACCTGTGTACATCATACTATGATGTGTTATACATATGTACTACACACCTTGAAAGTGTGATAGTTGTGAACACTGAACCTGTAAAGACAAATGTGATATAAATCTCTCAATTATTCTGAATTCGTCATGATTTTTGTATAATGTAATTGTAACTCTTTTGTGTGATGCTTGTTCACTTGACTGAAGACACGTCATTGACTTAAGGCACCGGCTAATGTGACAGATGGAGAGTTTATGTGACATCTGTCAATATAACAAGATACAGGACTGAGGATGCCTGTAGAATCAACCTCTGTGGCAGTTGTTTATATGACTTGTGACAGTTGTGTATATGACCTGTGACACTTCTTTATGACCTGTGACAGTTCTTTATGACATGCGAGTTGTTTATATGACCTCTAACAGTTGTTTATATGACTTGTGACAGTTGTTTATATGACTTGTGACAGTTGTTTGACCTGTGACAGTTGTTTATATGACATGTGACAGTTATTTATGACATGTGATAGTTGTTTATGACATGTGACAGTTGTTTATGACACGTGACAGTTGTTTATATGACATGAGTTGTTTATATGACCTCTAACAGTTGTTTATATATGTGAGTTGTTTATATGACCTGTGACAGTTGTTTATGACATGTGACAGTTGTTTATGACATGTGACAGTTGTTTATATGACCTGTGAAAGTTGTTTATATGACATGTGACAGTTGTTTATGACATATGACAGTTGTTTATATGACCTGTGACAGTTGTTTATATGACATGTGACAGTTGTTTATATGACCCGTGACTGTTTATATGACCCGTGACAGTTGTTTATATGACCTGTGACAGTTGTTTATATGACATGTGACAGTTGTTTATATGACATGTGACAGTTGTTTATGACATGTGACAGTTGTTTATATGACCCGTGACAATTGTTTATATGACATGTGACAGTTGTGTATATGACCCGTGACTGTTTATATGACCTGTGACAGTTGTTTATATGACCTCTAGTTCTTGTTTTTGTGACAAAAAAATGTACATGTTTACTGTTAGTGTGACCGACAACAATTGTGAAACAACTTTATAAGAATTAGGACACTAATAGCCACTAGTCAATGTGTCAATGTCTAAAAGCACATGTCACTGTGACAGCTGGGACATGCAAGGAAGATGCGTGGTATTTCAGTTAAATGTGTGTGTGTTTGATACAGATTGGGACTGTAAGATGGTATGTGTAGTTCCTTTTTTCAATGTTTTGAAATTTAAACCAAATATGAGATCAATGTCAGTTAACTTTTAAGCAATATCCAGATACAATGACAACTTAGTCATTGAATGAAACTCAAAGCTTTATCACCCAGATGTCTCAAGTTTGTTTTCATGATGTTAAGATATAGTGTGCTATTATATTTCGACTTGCTGCTGTACCTGATAAGGTCAACAACTGTGTTACATCAGATGTAAATATCTAGTGTATTTATCTACAGAATCATTCCTCCTGGCCTTGTGTATGCGGGTAGTTTTAGCTTGTTTGTTATCAGAGTTTGTAAAGCGTGCTTTTACTTGTTAATGTCTTTGTCTTGTGGATTGTGTGTTTACAATACTACAATACAATCGGTGAAAACATTGTGATAACCCCATGAAAAATGCATGTACCATAAATTTGGTTAAATATATTCTTTTACATTTTTAGGTCATCTGACCCGAAGGGTCAGGATGACCTATAGTCATCATGTTTCGTCCGTCGTCGTGCGCCGTCCGCCGTGCGTAAACTTTTCACATTTCAAACTTCTTCTCAAGTTCCACCAGTGGGATTGAGCTGAAACTTGCCTGAAATGATGCTTGGATGGTCCTGACCAAGTGTTGTTATTTTTCGGGTCAGTCTGAAATCCAAGATGGCCGCCATGGCCACCATGGCCACCATTTTGAAAACACATTTGAAACTTCTTCTCAAGTTCCACTGGTGAGATTGAGCTGAAACTTGCCTGAAATGATCCTGGGATGGTCCTGACCAAGTGTTGTTATTTTTCAAGTCGGTCAGAAATCCAAGATGGCCGCCATGGCAACCATCTTGAAAAACACATTTTAAACTTCTTCTCCAGTTCCACTGGTGCGATTGAGCTGGAAATTGGTGAGGATGTTAAGGAAGGAGAGCCAAAAAAGTGTTGTTATTTTTCGGCTTCGTAAAAACTTCGACATTGCAGCCACGGCAGCCATTTTGTAACATGATTGCGCAATCATGGTTCTTCTGAGCAACACCTATTTCAAACTTCTTCTCAAATTCCATCAGTGGAATTGAGCTCTTACTTACCAGAAATGATCCTGAGATAGTCCTGACCAAGTGTTGTTATTTTTCAAGTCGATCAGAAATCCAAGATGGCCGTCATGGCAACCATCTTGAAAAACACATTTTAAACTTCTTCTCCAGTTCCACTGGTGCCATTGAGCTGGAAATTGGTGAGGATGTTAAGGAAAGAGAGGCAACAAAGTGTTGTTATTTTTTGGCCTCGTAAAAACTTTGACATGGCAGCCATGGTGGCCATTTTATAAAATGATTGCGCAATCATGGTTTTCCTGAACAACACCTATTTCAAACTTCTTCTCAAATTCCACCAGTGGGATTCAGCTTTAACTTACCAGAAATGATCCTGAGATGTTCCTGGCCAAGTTTTGTTATTTATCGGGTCAGTCAGAAATCCAAGATGGCCGCCATGGCAGCCATCTTGAAAAACACATTTTAAAGTTCTTCTCCAGTTCCACTGGTGCGATTGAGCTGGAAATTGGTGAGGATGTTAAGGAAGGGGAGCCAACAAAGTGTTGTTATTTTTCGGCCTCGTAAAAACTTTGAAAGGGCAGCCACGGCAGCCATTATGTAACATGATTGCGCAATCATGTTTTTCCTGAACAACACGTATTTCAAACTTCTTCTCAAATTCCACCCGTGGGATTTGGCTCTAACTTACCAGAAATGATCCTGAGATGGTCATGGCCAAGTGTTATTAGGTCATCTGACCCGAAGGGTCAGGATGACCTATAGTCATCATGCTTCGTCCGTCGTCGTGCGCCGTGCGCCGTCTGCCGTGCGCCGTGCGCCGTGCGCCGTCCGCCGTCCGCCGTGCGTAAACTTTTCACATTTTAAACTTCTTCTCAAGTTCCACCAGTGGGATTGAGCTGAAACTTGCCTGAAATGATGCTGGGATGGTCCTGACCAAGTGTTGTTAATTTTCGGGTCGGTCCGAAATCCAAGATGGCCGCAATTGCCGCCATTTTGAAAACACATTTGAAACTTCTTCTCAAGTTCCACTGGTGAGATTGAGCTGAAACTTGCCTGAAATGATCCTGGGATGGTCCTGAGGAAGTGTTGTTATTTTTCAGGTCGGTCAGAAATCCAAGATGGCCGCCATGGCAACCATCTTGAAAAACACATTTTAAACTTCTTCTCCAGTTCCACTGGTGTGATTGAGCTGGAAATTGGTGAGGATGTTAAGGAAGGAGAGCCAATAAAGTGTTGTTATTTTTCGGCTTCGTAAAAACTTTGACATGGCAGCCACGGCAGCCATTTTGTAACATGATTGCGCAATCATTGTTCTTCTGAACAACACCTATTTCAAACTTCTTCTCAAATTCCATCGGTGGGATTCCGCTTTAACTAACCAGAAATGATCCTGAGATGGTCCTGACCAAGTGTTGTTATTTTTCAAGTCGGTCAGAAATCCAAGATGGCCGCCATGGCAACCATCTTGAAAAACACGTTTTAAACTTCTTCTCCAGTTCCACTGGTGCGATTGAGCTGGAAATTGGTGAGGATGTTAAGGAAGGAGAGGCAACAAAGTGTTGTTATTTTTCAGCCTCGTAAAAACTTTGACATGGCAGCCACGGCAGCCATTTGTAACATGATTGCGCAATCATTGTTCTTCTGAACAACACCTATATCAAACTTCTTCTCAAATTCCACCAGTGGGATTCAGCTCTTACTTAGCAGAAATGATCCTGAGATGGTCTTGACCAAGTGTTGTTATTTTTCAAGTCGGTCAGAAATCCAAGATGGCCGCCATGGCAACCATTTTGAAAAACACATTTTAAACTTCTTCTCCAGTTCCACTGGTGCGATTGAGCTGAAAATTGGTGAGGATGTTAAGGAAGGAGAGCAAATAAAGTGTTGTTATTTTTTCGGCCTCGTAAAAACTTTGACATTGCAGCCACGGCAGCCATTTTGTAAAATGATTGTGCAATCATGGTTCTTCTAAACAACACCTATATCAAACTTCTTCTCAAATTCCACCAGTGGGATTGAGCTCTTACTTACCAGAAATGATTTTGTGATGGTCCTGACCAAGTGTTGTTATTTTTCAAGTCGGTCAGAAATCCAAGATGGCCGCCATGGCAACCATCTTGAAAAACACGTTTTAAACTTCTTCTCCAGTTCCACTGGTGCGATTGAGCTGGAAATTGGTGAGGATGTTAAGGAAGGAGAGGCAACAAAGTGTGGTTATTTTTTGGCTTCGTAAAAGCTTCGACATGGTAGCCACGGCGGCCATTTTGTAACATGATTGCGCAATCATGGTTTTTCCTGAACAACACCTATTTCAAACTTCTTCTCAAATTCCGTCAGTGGGATTCAGCTGTAACTTACCAGAAATGATCCTGAGATGGTTCTGGCCAAGTGTTGTTATTTATTGGATCGGTCAGAAATCCAAGATGGCCACCATGGCCAACAGTGCCACTATATATACTTGCTACAGAGAATACATACTACAATAATAGAAGGTTTTTAATTTAGAGTCAGATGACCGTTAAGGCCCCTGGGCCTCTTGTTATTTTGAAGGTAGGTCAGAAATCCAAGATGGCCGCCATGGCCAACAGTGCCACTAAACCTGCAGAGAATGCATACTACAATATTATAAGGGTCTTTAATTTAGAGTCAGATGACCGTTAAGGCCCCTGGGCCTCTTGTTCATGGTCTTAATTTATTTTTCCTTGGAATTTTATGGGGTTTTGTGCTTTTTTCATGGTTTTAGTTGAATTTTCATTGACTAACTTTCAGTAGTGTTAGTACCACAACATATCATTCGAGCCAAGTCATTCCAGGAAATAAAATTGAACAAATTCTCATTCTTGTTTCACATAATATTATCATCCGATAATAAGCTGATGATGAGTGGTTAAGGTGTCCCGACACTTTATCACTAGCCCTCCACCTCTGGGTTGTGAGTTCAAAACCTACGTGGGGCAGTTGCCAGGTACTGACCGTAGGCCGGTGGTTTTTCTCCGGGTACTCCGGCTTTCCTCCACCTCCAAAACCTGGCACGTCCTTAAATGACCCTTGCTGTTAATAGGACGTTAAACAAAAACAAACCAAATGATGCCTGATAATACAAATGTACATAGCTATCAAAATTCAGTTAAAATGTCAACAAATGTGATTTCATTGTCCAGCAATAAACTCACCTTAAGTCAGTTAAGTCAGGTTTTGTATGGGGCAGCTGACATGGGCTTATTATAGGATAAATATTGTAGTAAAATGAATTTTGAAATAAATCAATAGAAATGGTTTTTTTTTATGAAATGACATGAAGACAGCTATTTTTGCATGTAATTAGTTGTTCAGATAAAACTGAAATTTGATCTGAAATTGTGCGAAGAAGATTTATTAAATTATGACTTGAAAAGTACATTAAATTTTACATATTAATAATAGGTGTGAATATTCGAGTACATCAGACAATGTAGTCAATATTTTGTATACCTTATTACATGGTAGAGAGTGATGACATAGATTCAATTTAATTTTTCTTTTTATTTATATGATAAAAATGTGATAGTAAACAACTTTAGTGCATGGCAAACCTTGTCAATATTTATGATGGAAATCTAAGTCATGTTTTAAACTGTGCAACAGTGTGTTATAGATATTAAATTGTCTCTTAACTATTTGTTGACAGATCGCGTGAAGGATTTATAACTGTCAGATTATTTTAACTGCTATAATCTGACTAGCTGTAAAAATACCCAAGACTGCTTTTATGTTTGTGATGAGCTTGTTAACAGCACACCAGTTGTTGAGACAACCAGATCTTCAGAACTTTGTTTTTGTTTTACTAATTTGTATGGTCAGCCCTGTATTGTTTAATGTAATTGGGTGTATAGAGTTAACATAATGTTTTTAGGCAATGGGATATGTAGAGTTCACCTGATGTTGTTAGGTAATGTTGTTAGGTAATGGGTCGTGTAGGAGACTAGAACTCTATTTTACTTGTTTGTCGAGTCAATTCTGTGTTAAGTAATATGGTGAGTAGCCGCTATAACTCTGCTTTACTCGTTTGTCGATTAATCCTGTTTTGTCAGGTAATGGGGTGTGTAGATCACAGAACTCTGTTTTACTCGTTTGTCGAGTCAATCCTGTGTTGTCAGGTAACGGGGTGTGTAGAACACCAGAACTATGTTTTACTCGTTTGTCGAGTCAATCCTGTGTTGTCAGGTAACGGGGTGTGTAGATCACCAGAACTCTGTTTCACTCGTTTGTCGAGTCAATCCTGTGTTGTCAGGTAATGGGGTGTGTAGAACACCAGAACTCTGTTTTACTCGTCTGTCGATTAATCCTGTTTTGTCAGGTAATGGGGTGTGTAGATCACAGAACTCTGTTTTACTCGTTTGTCGAGTCAATCCTGTGTTGTCAGGTAACGGGGTGTGTAGAACACCAGAACTATGTTTTACTCATTTATCGAGTCAAACCTGTGATGTTAGGTAATGGGGTGTGTAGAACACCAGAACTCTATTTTACTCGTTTGTCGAGTCAAACCTGTGATGTTAGGTAATGGGGTGTGTAGAACACCAGAACTCTGTTTTACTCGTTTGTCGAGTCAATCCTGTGTTGTCAGGTAATTGGATGTGTAGAACTATCAGAACTCTGGTTTACTCGTTTGTTGAGTCAATCCTGTGTTGTCAGGTAATGGGGTGTGTAGATCACCAGAACTCTGGTTTTACTCGTTTGTCGAATCAATCCTGTGTTGTCAGGTAATGGGGTGTGTAGAACACCAGAACTCTGTTTTACTCGTTTGTCGAGTCAATCCTGTGATGTTAGGTAATGGGGGGTGTATATCACCAGACATTTACTCATTAATTTGGTGGGGGAGGGGATGCAACACAAGTGCTGGGTTTATTTCAGTATATTACCTCAAGTTGTTTACTTCAGTAATTTTCAACTAAGTTGTTTTCAGACCATACCAGCCTTTGTAGTAGTGTGGAGTTTCTAGTCCAACTAATGAACATTTTAGTCTGATTTGTCTGTGTGAAAATGTGCCATTTGTAAGAGCACTGTACAGTAATTGATTTTGTTTTCGAGTCCTTTAATTATGTAAATTATTTTCTATAAGTGTAGCTTAAATTTATTTATGCAATAATTTTCTGAGATCTATTACCATTTTGATGTAATGTACATGTACCTATATCACAAACAATGAAGATGAGTAATATTTTATTGAACAAGGTGAACAGTGTGTAAACCTTACTGTTATTGATTAATAGAATCTTTCACCCCTTGCAGGTAAGACAGGGGGATCTCAACCCGAGGGGAAGATTCTTAAGTTACCAAACACTAGGTAAGCCTCCTGTTTGGCAGCTTGATTATCTTACCCCGAGGGTTGAGATTCCCCTGTCTCACTTCCATGGGGGTGAAAGATTATTTTTCTCTTACCCTGTTTACCCTCTTATGTATCTAATATTGTCGTTACATCAGTGCAAGGAAATGTTGACGTGGCATTATTGAATTGTCGATGTGACATTTTTTCGCCGCGACGTCAGGATATTGTTGTTGTGACGAAATACAATTGTTGAGAACGTGCAAAGAGCATATGTAGCTTGTTTCAAACCTAGGGTGAGATAAGAAAATCTCACACCGGTAAAATTGTGGATGTCCCTGTACAGGAAAAGAGAAAAAAGTGTATCGGTTAAAATGAATTCAAATTCTACCTATTACCTTAACAAACAAGTTTCTCAATTCATTATTTTGAATTTGCATAATTTGTTTTTGCTATTGTAAATACCTTGTTCATTCCATGTTCAGTAGTGAATACTGGCTGTCTTGAGAAATGTGTGATATAGGTCCAATTTTTATGTCTCGTGTAATTATTACTAACTATATATGTATTGTATGTATTATGACACTAATCATGTTACATTTCACTCAGTGCCTTTTGATTTGTGTCTGTTGTATCACCAATCACTGTTATATAATCACAATGATAGCAAGTCTTCACACACAGAGGTACTAGTTGACAGAGAAAATATAAAAATGTCATTTGAAACTTGTAATTTTCACAGTTATCTGTACATTATGAAATGGCTGTCGCACATGATCGCATGTTAAATTGTCCATCCTACATGTAGTTTGGTGTGCTTTGCTGGTTCAAACACACCTATTTATTTACTCTAGGTATCATGTTGTTCACTTGCCTGTCCATTTATAAACAATAGACATCACTTCCTGAACCTAAACTTGTGTGTATGTAACTTCACCAGGCTCCACTTACATGAATATCTTGTAACATAAGAAGGAAATTTCTTAGCTTCATTTTTTTATGCCTGTCAAATTTGACATGAGTATTATGGTATGGCATTGTCCGTCTGGCCAACATCTTTTTGAAACTTGGTATGCATTATAATCATAATATATAGTTGTGTTTCCCAGAAAGGAATTTTGATTCAACTGTTTTTGCAAATATTGTTGCCCTTTGTTTACTTTGGTATTTGATTTTTTGTCTGGAGATCTCCCCTGCATTTTCCCACCAATTTCTTTAAAACTTGGTAGAATTTAAAATCATGATCCATGGTTATGTTTCACTGGACGGCATTTTGATTAGACTATTTTTACTAAAGTTATTACCTTTCGTTCATTTCATTATTTGTTTTCAACTAATTTCTTTGAAACTTGATAGGGTTTATAACCATGGTTGATACATGTAAAAAAATTGTTCCACAAGAGGTCTTGTGATTCAGCTATTTCTGCAAAAGTTATTGCTTTTTGTTAATTTTAATTGGCATTTTTATTTCTGTCTGGTATCTCAAAACATTTTTCAACTGATTTCTTTGAAACTTTGTTAGCTTTATAATCAAGGTGTATACCAGGTAGCTGTGTTTTCCTGATAGGCATTTTGTTTCAACTATTTTTTACAAAAGTTACTGCCCTTTGTTAATTTCAGCACGGTATGTGATATTTGACTGCAGGTTTACATTTTTGACCAATTTCTTTGAAACTTGGTAGGTTTCATAGCCATGATGTATAGATGTAGCTGTTTTCCTGAGAGGCATTTGTTTTTTGCCCTGAGATGCTAGAACTTTCAAATGATTCTCCCTAAAATTTCAACAGAAAATGAATGATTTATTCATCAATGTTTGCTACCAGTGTTGCTTATGGACAAAACTCAATAAGTTTGCTTTTAATATTTTTGTGTGGAAACTTGGTTTTACAGTATTTGCATATTTTTCATAGATAGGATTTTAAAAAATTAGACTGATTGAGGCCCAATTAGTATTTTATAAAAGTGGTTTGACCTATCACACCTAAGAACAAAACACTGTTTGTATCATTTTGTATTATCTAAAGGTTGTGTGTCTTTTAAAATGTATGATTGTGTAAAACTGGTTATAGCATGTTAAATGAAGTACCGTTTTTGTGGTATAGGTAAGTGTTAATTTTACTCGGATAGTCTTGCATATATTTATCACTTTCAAAAATATATTAGTTTATATTTCTACTCTTACTTAACTTAGCATATCTGCTTTCCCTCAATTGCTTCGTAGATTTTCATTGGATTTTGCTGAAAAAATTCATTTGAGGTGATTTGACTACCTGAAATTGGGTCACTTATAAACAACCAGTCCGAACTATCAATGGATACCTTCATCTCTATGTCGCACTGCATCTGATCTAATTAAAATCTGAGCCCATCATTCTAGTATATTGACCTACAATTATGATGTGTGTGCAAATTAGGTTAAGATTTTTATTAGACTTTAACATGCCTCTGAGTAGTCATGGAACATCGTGATCATCTGTGTAAGGAAGTATGTTATAACACATTGCTGAAAAATGATTTTCATGGAGAATAATGTAGCTGGTCAGTAGTCATGGAACATCGTGATCATCTGTGTAAGGAAGTATGTTATAACACATTGCTGAAAAATGATTTTCATGGAGAATAATGTAGCTGGTCAGTAGTCATGGAACATCGTGATCATCTGTGTAAGGAAGTATGTTATAGCACTTTGCTGAGAAATGATTTTCATGGAGAATAATGTAGCTGGTCAGTAGTCATGGAACATCGTGATCATCTGTGTAAGGAAGTATGTTATAGCACTTTGCTGAGATATGATTTTCATGGAGAATAATGTAACTGGTAAGCTCTTTCAACAGCAATATTTATATTGTCGATATTTAAGGTAAAGTTACATTCTTCTTCACAAAAAAGTGCCGTATTTTATCTGATAAAGATTTTTAGCTAACATGCAAATATTCCCCTGCCACTGACTATTTTTTTCTGTTATCAGATATGTGGTACTTTTATAAATATGTACTTAATGATTCATACAAGTGTCCAATTATATTTGACCGATTCCTCAAGCTATTCTGGGCAGGAAAAATAAACAGATGTGATTGAATAAATTAATCACTCTGATTGTTTGAGTGGTGTTTGATTCACTGTTAAATACTGCGAATAAGTTTCAACTAATAGACAAAGAAAATTGAGAAGAGGGGTTATTTCATGTACATGTAGTTAAGGATTTAAAAGGAATGATTGAAAGTTTAAGAGATCTTCTTAGACTGATGACATTTTGTTTTTCACCAGCAACCAGCCATCAGTCATGTTTGTGCAGCTGTTTTGAGCACAGATCTTTGTTAGACCAATTCAATACTCTACTTGTTCAACTACCATGAAATACTCTCTTGTCGAAATAATCAATGGCAAACAGATGATTTATCCTCTAAAATACCCAAACATATTTTGCACATAGCATAATTGTATAAAAAAAATAGTTGTGTGGAGGAAGATGATTTTATTTGTGTTTCAAAAGATGTTTGCATTAGATTAATATGTATTTGATTGTCATTTTTAACGAAGAACAATAATGCCACTTTGGCAAGTTTATACTAAATATACTATGAAATTGTACCATCACATGATTATTTTATCAATGGGTTCCTGCAATTTATGGTCAACAATATGTTGCTAATACATTACTTTAACACGTCAAAATATAATTTCATTCACCCAAAGTTCAGACACAATATATTTCATACACTCATTTTCCCCAAAATTAATATAAATACAAACCCAACTGGTTAAAAATTCATTCAGAATCCAAAGATCATTATCATAATGAAAAACTGAATACAGTATTTATTTGACATGTAAGATGTTTAAAATTTAAGCAGTGATCCATTTTGGGTACTGGCAATAGCAAAATTCTAAAAAGTCAGATATTAATTAACATGAATTACAGCTCACCCTGGGATTTTCAATTTACGAATTTATGAAAACATTAAAATCATGTGATCTAAACGCAGAATATAAAGAATTACAAGAAAATGATCAGCCATAACGTATCATCTAATCTCGCCCTGAATGCTGGAGATTTATTAATATTGCAATCATAGCATTCATGAAAGTACTGTAATTATATCTGCAAATAGGCCCCTGCCCTAAAATACTGAATTTTAAAACTATAACACTTAACCTTTACGCTAGGGTAGGAGACTTATATGAGTATAAATACGGTAAGCTCTGTCTTGATAACGGTCCTCATTTGCCTATATAGTTACAACAATATAGAACTAGACTTTAAGAAATAATGCTGATATCAACCCTGCAGTACTTAAGTATTGATTTTTATTTCATATTCCTTGATATGATTAAAAAAAACTATCTTAGGCCGTTTTTTGTTGATCGTTGTACAATGGTTGGATGGTTGTACCAGAGTTGTTCATTAATGAAATGATAACGGACTAATTGATTTTATGTTGCTTAAGGATGAGCCTTGACGAACAAATGTATTGATATCTACAGGTCCATCACAATTTTATAACCGAGATAATACAATTAAAAATTGACAAACCAGTTTTTCCTCCTAAACGAACAGGTCCCTGGTGATTCTAAAACAGCATCAGGATATACCTCACAGGATAGTGTTTTAACAGTCTTAATTGATGACACATCTGACATTAACTACCAGCTATGTGGATTTTGATATATGTTTAAAATGAAAACTTTCCAAAGAGATAAATGCTGTACAGGTAAAGAGTGCGAGGTACGGAGCATATAAAACCTTTTATAAGTTAAATATTATTTTATGTGATTTTTTAATGAATCAATTAATATGCCAATGTACATGTACTACTTCGTTTCTTGTTCATTAAGACTTAAATATTTAAGATCATAGTAGAGCACGAATATTGATTAGTACCATCAGTTGAGGTCATCTCACAGTATTGTCATTATCTATTTGAAATAAATACTCAGATAATTTTTATGTTGATTTGATTTGTTGTCACTGACCATAATTTTATAAATGTGATAGTTCTTTCAAGATAATGGGGAAAATAAATGATTACAATGAAAATATAGATCTTACCAATTCACTATCTTATGAAACAACAATGTTACAAGCACTGTAACAGTATACCCCCAGTAAGAAAAAGTATATGTAAATGAATTAAAAAATGACATAACTATTGTTTAAATAGTCAACAAACAATTATCACAACTATCTTTGGTATTGATCACGTGTACAAATTAAAATATACAAAAATATTCAACAAGAATGGAAACTCCTTGAGATATTTGGGTAAAGTTAAGGTAAATCAGAACAACAATTACTTGCAAGCACACATCAATCTCGGACACATTCCTGCAATCATACCACTAGCACTACAACTAACATATATTACACAGCTCAGAATTTGTTTCCTATCAGAGCAAATATCCACTTAGGGATGTAAAGAAAACCTGGTGTTAGTCTGCCTATCCATCGAGTCTTTGGAGAGATCAACAAGCCCTGCCTCATGTTCCTCATGGAGATATTCTCTCGTCCTGGAAAAGAATTTTATTCAAATAAACATAGAAGTAGACTGTACACCAATATCTTCTGTTCTAAACAAGCATACTGAGTTTTGGTTTTCTGAGTATTGCTAAAGTAACACATGTCCTACCGGCCCTTGTCAGCTATTACACTGTAATGATTCGTAAAGAAACTGGATTTTCTGAAGAAAAATAGTAATAATCATGACCTTGACCCAACAACCTGAATCTTGAACTTGTACAAGATATTATGGTCCTTTGTAATTGTGTGAAGATTGATCAAAATCCCTTCAGAAAGGAACCCAATGGAGAGCTGAAAAAAAATTCCTAAAAAAAATAACAGTGACCTTGACCCAACAACCAAAGATATTAAGACATCATTATCCTATATAATCTGTGAAATTTCAATAAAATTCCTCAAGGAATGATGCCACCAGAGCTCTGACAAACTTTGGTGTTATGAATGCACAAGACTGACGGAGAGGAAACCTATAGTTCCACATAGTTTCACCAGTACGGGAGTTATAAACATACATGTAGGAGCAGATCATACACTGATATACTCTGTTTTCAATAACCTTAAAATATTTGAAAAGACTACACAGACATCCTCTGTTCAATATAAGCATAGACCGTACACCGATATCCTCTGTTCAATATAAACATACAGACCGTACACCGATATCCTCTGTTCAATACAAGGCATCGCAAACGATACAAATCCCCTCGCGTGCTAACACATGAACTCTGACGCAAAATGGGGGGGGGTGGGGTTATTGCAGGACATTGAAATAACATCAGTTGTCATTTGCACTGAACTGCAATAGACATGACCTTAACCTTGACCTTGGCACCCTGAAACACGAACTCGTTCGAGGTATTCCCATGCTGGACCCATATATGAAGTTTGGTCAGGATCCGTTCAAAAATGAAGTCGCAAGAGCGCTGACAAAGATTTTCTATAAATAGTAACGCTGACCTTGACCTTGGCACCCTGAAACAAGAACTCGTTCGAGGTATTCTCATGCTGGACCCATATATGAAGTTTGGTCAGGATCCGTTCAGAAATGAAGTTGTAAGAGTGCTGACAAAGATTTTCTATAAATAGTAACGGTGACCTTGACCTTGGCACCCTGAAACACGAACTCGTTCGAGGTATTCCCATGCTGGACCCATATATAAAGTTTGGTCAGGATCCGTTCAGAAATGAAGTTGCAAGAGTGCTGACAAAGATTTTCTATAAATAGTAACGGTGACCTTGACCTTGGCACCCTGTTACATGAACTCGTTCGAGGTATTCCCATGCTGGACCCATATATGAAGTTTGGTCAGGATCCGTTCAGAAATGAAGTTGCAAGAGTGCTGACAAAGATTTTCTATAAATAGTAACGGTGACCTTGATCTTGGCACCCTGAAACACGAACTCGTTCGAGGTATTCCCATGCTGGACCCATATATGAAGTTTGGTCAGAATCCGTTCAAAAATAAGGTCGCAAGAGCGCTGACAAAAAGTGAACATACGTACGTACTTACGTACGGAACGCTATATCCCCTCCCCGACTTTCGTCGCGAGGGGATAATAAACATATAGACCGTACACCGATATCCTCTGTTCAATATAAATACACAGACCGTACACCGATATCCTCTGTTCAATATAAACACACAGACCGTACACCGATATCCTCTGTTCAATATAAACACACAGACCGTACACCGATATCCTCTGTTCAATATAAACACACAGACCGTACACCGATATCCTCTGTTCAATATAAACACACAGACCGTACACCAATATCCTCTGTTCAATATAAACACACAGACCGTACACCGATATCCTCTGTTCAATATAAACACACAGACCGTACACCGATATCCTCTGTTCAATATAAACACACAGACCGTACACCGATATCCTCTGTTCAATATAAACACACAGACCGTAAACCGATATCCTCTGTTCAATATAAACATACAGACCATAGATATGTAGTAGACTTTACAACGACATTCTATGTTCTCTATATAGGAGCAAACTGTATACCGATATCCTCTGTTACCAATAAATTGGCTAAGATGCTTAAGTTTCAGTATTGTTTCAAAAAAAAAAAAAAAAATTCCACTTGACTGTAACGAAGTACTACAGTGACCCTACATGCATTATAGATTTGCAAATATTGATGCATCACAAAACAAATACATGTATCACATTTCATAAAATGAAAATTCACCTAAATATGACATTTTTTCCGAAAGAAAATACATTTGATATATTAATAATTACAGAATTTATTCCAATTTGATTATGAAATAATTTGTCCAATTTCTCAAAATCCAAAAATGCAGCAAAACATTAAAATTCATTTGATTTGTTGGGTGTGTAGAGAAATCAATACCACTTCCAGGTTTGGTTGGAATAACATTGATAGTTTGAAGTCCAGATTCCCAGCAACCCTAATTTCCAGAGTCACTGGAACTTAAATTCTGGAAGATATTCCATAAGTGAATATGTCAATTAAGATGTCCACTAAGTGATCTAACTATACGCCAAGTTTGGTTAAAGTTGGACTTGCACCTTTTGAGCTACCCATCTTAACGCAAAACTTTTATGGGAAACGTTAATGACGACACCACCATCGCCGCTGTCAGAAAAGTACCCGTAACAGTAGTCTCATTTCCCTACTTTGTAAGAGACAAGCCTAAGTTGTTTTTAATTCTCTATCTTAACTATTGTTAAAAAATGTTTCCTTTCATTTAAATATATACATTGTACATGTATATTAAAACTAGAAAATGTCTGTAAGACATAAATAAATGCCTCCGCTGCCACTTGACACCCAAAAACAGTTTGGTGAGGATGGTATCAGCAATTCCTGAGATTAGCTAGTTACATTGCATTGGGATGGAATGGGATGGACTTTGGTAACACTATATGCCCCTCCCTTCCCATTTTATGGCGGGGGCATAAAAATGTCTCTCCCTACCAAGATGTTATCACACAATATTTAAATTTAAACAGACCAAAAGCTGGGGGTTTTTTTTAGTACAGAGACAGTGTTACTTTGATAGTTGGATCTGAAAAAAAAGGCAGAGCAGGAATCAACTGCTGATCTAAGTTCCCATCTTATTATCGTTACATACCATCAATGTCCTTGAAGCCATACTCATATCCTAGCTCAGCTGTTATGTGAATCTTTCCCGTCTTCTTCATGATGTTGGAATCTACATGAAAAGATATCAAATTCAGGTAAATATGTTCAAACAGTTGTAACTGGAGAGAAATAGTCAAACCAGGGCACTGACTCTGATCTGGTTCTGTCGGTCATTATTTGGTATCGGCGAACAACTTTAAGATTCAGGCTGATCCAATCAGTCAAAGAATCAGTATTAGCAAACAACTTTAAGATTCAGGCTGATCAGATCGGTCAAAGAATCAGTATTAGCAAACAACTTTTAGATTCAGGCTGATCAGATCAGTCAAAGAATTAATCAGTATAAGTAAACACTGAAATACTGGTTAATTTGAAAGAAAATAAAATCCCAATTCCAACATTTTTTTGTATTTATTTACTGGTTAATTTGAAATCCTGGTTAATTTGAAGCATATTGATTTTCCCGGGCGTTTCAACATAACCCGGTTCCACTATATATAAATAAATTTAACTGATAGAAATTAAACTGCTTGGTCATACAGTGAAAGTTTTAGTCAGCAGGTTGTGAATCACTTAAAGATTTGTTGGACAAAATTGTTAAATTTTCAGTTATTGAAATGAAAGTCCATGTTTAAGATTATTTAGTGAAGATATCAGTCAGTTATAAAAGACAACCATACCTGATGCCAGACAGACCACTGCTTTACCCGAGTACTCTGTGGACTCTCCATCTTCAAATGCTTTTTTGGTGTCAAAACTCTATAAGAAGATCATCTGATGAACAATCCATTTTCTCAAACACTTCACAGGGTGATACTGTGGTTGCTACAGATGGGATAATCAATCTCACGTGGGGTAGGAAAGGACATCTGGCAGACGCTATGATGCCACTCACAATAGCGTAACGTCATCACAAATTGATGTTATCAATTTCGACACGCATTTATTGGACACTGATGATGGCATGATGAAAACGTTTTAGGGATTGTCACAATTTTTGAGTAGGTGGAAAAAATAATTATACACTACCGTGGATAAGGATATCTCAACCCTCGTGTAAGAGTTTGGCCAGTCAGCACGAGGCTTGGCAAGTGCTGGCCAGACAAACTCTTACACTCGGGATGAGATGTCACTGTCCACAAAACAGACCCATGTAAGATTCTGTTATTCCTTATGTCACAGGAAGGAAAACAAACACACTCCTGCTGGTTCTTTCTATATTTTATTACTGGAGATTAGGACATAACTTGATACAAAAGGAAAAAAACCCTATTCAATTACTTAAATTGTACCTGTGACACTTATATAGGATAAATCTAGATCAATAAAAGTCTAAGGTTGAAATTTTCAAGCAAACATATCAAAGCTAGTCAAGACACATTACTATCTGTGGGAGAGCCTTGTTTTTCAAGGTTGTCGTAATGTTGAAGTTTAAACTCACCTTATTATCAAATACTTCCTGATCGAGAAAGGAGTTGATATGTTCCGTCCTGACTGCCCCTGGCCACAAACTGATCATAGCTACATTGTGTTTCTTCAGCTCTTTAGCACAGTCAGCTGCCATTCTGTCACACTTTTAACAAGACACAAATATTTGTTTATTTCTAAATAAGATCAATTTCAGAACAAAGCAGTTCCCTATCTGTTGATAAAACAATAAGTATCAAATGTTCATATGTACATGTAGTTCCATTGTAATTGTTTATACTGAACATCATTCTTGTCCTACCATCAGTTTTAGTGTCCCACCAAATATACAACATTAAGTCCCATTCATGAATCATAGTTCAGACCAATTTGAGCAAAATCTTGTGGAAAGAATTTGAAAACAAACAAGAGATCCCAGAGGGATCTTGGCGCCCACCATTGAATGATCTTTATAGGTTCCATGTCAGATTGATCTTTTCTCTACTTTTCCCTTCCTCTAAGTCTTACTAATCTGTGTAAATTCAGATAAAGCCCTCTAGTACTTTTCAAACAAGGGGAACCTATATATAAAATTTAAGATTTAGCGATAATGGCTCAATATGCAAAACTAGGCACTGAGGTGAACCTACATATGAAATTTGAAAAAGATCCCTTCAGTACTTTCACAGAAATAGCGATAACAAACTTCAATTGTCAAAATCCAAGATGGCTGCCTGTCGGCCATGTTGTTTTCTGATTAGTCTCAAAATGCAATATGCATAACTAGGCACGGAGGGGAACCTGCATATGAAATTTCAGAAAGATCCCATCATTACTTTCTGAGAAATAGCAATAACAAACTTCAATTGTCAAAATCCAAGATGGCTGCCTGTCGGCCATGTTGTTTTCTGATTAGTCTCAAAATGCAATATGCATAACTAGGCATCGAGGGGAACCTGCATATGAAATTTCAGAAAGATCCCTTCAGTACTTTCTGAGAAATAGCGATAACAAACTTCAATTGTCAAAATCCAAGATGGCTGCCTGTTGGCCATGTTGTTTTCCAATTGGTCTCAAAATGCAATATGCATAACTAGGCACCAAGGGGAACCTACAAATGAAATTTGAGAAAGATCCCTTCAGTACTTTCTGAGAAATAGCGATAACAAACTTCAATTGTCAAAATCCAAGATGGCTGCCTGTCGGCCATGTTGTTTTCTGATTAGTCTCAAAATGCAATATGCATAACCAGGCACCGAGGGGAACCTGCATATGAAATTTCAGAAAGATCCCTTCATTACTTTCTGAGAAATAGCGATAACAAACTTTAATTGTCAAAATCCAAGATGGCTGCCTGTCGGCCATGTTGTTTTCTGATTGGTCTCAAAATGCAATATGCATAACTAGGCACCAAGAGGAACCTACTTATGAAATTTCAGAAAGATCCCTTCAGTACTTTCAAAGAAATAGCAATAACAAACTTCAATTGTCAAAATCCAAGATGGCTGCCTGTCGGCCATGTTGTTTTCTGATTGGTCTCAAAATGCAATATGCATAACTAAGCACCAAGGGGAACCTACATATGAAATTTGAGAAAGATCCCTTCAGTACTTTCTGAGAAATAGCGATAACAAACTTCAATTGTCAAAATCCAAGATGGCTGCCTGTCGGCCATGTTGTTTTCCGATTGGTCTCAAAATGCAATATGCATAACTAGGCACCAAGGGGAACCTACAAATGAATTTTGAGAAAGATCCCTTCAGTACTTTCTTAGGATTAGCGATAACAAGAATTGTTTACGGACGGACGGACGGACGGACGGACGGAGGGACGGACGGACGACGGACCACGGACGCAGGGCGATTTGAATAGCCCACCATCTGATGATGGTGGGCTAAAAATCTGAAATTTCATTAAGTCCCATTCATGAATGATAGTTCAGACCAATTTGAACAAAATCTTGTGGGAAGAATTTGAAAACAAAAAATCTGAAATTTCCCCTATTGTCTTTTCTTTTCTGTACTATGCTGATCTTTTAATATTTGTATTCACAAAGTATAACTCAACTTTTCTTCTTGTGGTCAGTCTCAAAAGTGAACATGCATGAAGAAACTACAAATATATTCCTATCATTTCAAAGATCCATAGAGGCCAAGAGGGCCTGCATCGCTAAGAGAGTCATGCATCGCTCATTTGGATACTCTAGTAATCATGCAAGAAACATATCAATTGAAAAAAATCAACATTACTGTCAAATCCAAGATGGCCTTTGGTAGAATATGATAATAGACATCTAGAAACCAAGGGAACCTACGTTTGAGTAAGATTCATGAAATACTTTCTGAGAGATCGTGATAACAACTTTCAACCGTTCGATTCAAGATTGCCTCCTGTGACCTATATGTCAGCATTTTTTTTTCTGATCAGTTATTAAATTAAATAGACATAACGAGTGGGAACTTACACATCAAATTTAAGATATCTTTCTATAATTACTGTTAAAGCAATAGTGATAACAAGGATTGTTTATGGACAGACCACTGATGTGATTTAGATAGCTCTCCATCTGAAAATCTGAAAAAATTATAGTAACTCATGATGATAAAAGGAAATTTAAATCTTGATTTGAGGAGAACAAGCATAAAACAAAAGTATGGTTTAACTTACAGCCTCTTTTCCAACTCCATAAGGCACATTGAAGAGATAGGATAGTCCCCCAAAAGATGATATATTGACAATGAGCCCCTTTTTCCTGGGCACCATCATCCTGGCAGCGTGGGTTGTACACAGGTAGTGGTTTCTATAATTGATGTCATATCGAAAACCATTTAAATAAAGTTTGCAGTATTGTAATGATTTATACTTCATCACACAAAATGGACAAAGAGCCATAAAGGGACACCTGGTCAAATAATACGGATGCAGTTCTATATCACCCCAGTACAGTTGTACAAAGGAGGCAACTATAAACCATATTCATATAATTACAAAGATGAAATAGTACATGTAAAATGGAACTTTTCTAAACCAATCATGCACAGTACATAGATATTTGGCCAGTTTAGAGAGGGTACGGTTTCGAGGAGTGAACCATTTTGACTGGTCAGGAGCAGGAGAAAGTATCAGCCGGATTATTGTTAATATCATGAAAGTTAATGAATTCATAGAATGTAGATTCTATAGGAAATAAACTAACTATATTAGTTCTCATACCTCTATTCTTATGGAGCTATATAAGGGATATCTATTTCGTTGTAAAAATGAACTGTATTACAAATACAGTAAGACAGCCAATGCCGCTCCTAAAGATAGGAAAGATCCAATAGCAGTGGGATCGCTGAAGAATGGATACCGCAAAGTATGTCGGGAGTCACTCAGTAGTTACAATAGCAAAGACATCATAGAGGAGTGGTACTCAACATTCAACAGCTTCAAAAATTATGTAGGTTTATAAACCTGACGACCCGTTTCAACAGTTACAACAGTAAGAATGATAATTTTAAAAACATTGACAAACATATCTTCATGCGCTTGCACTAAATATGACATTTGTCTGCTAAGTACTAAAAATTAAATCAACCACAGATGCCATATCAAGACAGTTTAATGCTTATTCAAGGTCACAGAGGTCAAACACCGGTAGGCTAAAAGATTTAAAGGACTCCTTCCCAATTATCATGAGGCTCAGGGGCTTCATATTGGGTCTGTAGCATGCTGGGGTGAAGTTTGTTCAAATGAATGACCTTCAATTTCAAACAATTTTATTGACAAAAATACAATTGTCAAAGGGATTAGACATAGATTAAACATCTTAATTAACAATAGTCTAGGCTTAATTGATCATTGTAAGATTCCAATGAAGCTCTCTAATTTAAATCAGGTAATTTACATAAAGTGTGACAGTTCTCAATCGAAGTCATAGGTCAAATAAATAATTGTTTCATATTTTTTGTGCTAGAAAATACATAAATTGTAACTCAACACAAAGTTTAAAAAAATGAATTCTGCAAATGAGATTGGCTACCTTGACAGGTTGTATTCATACACCATTCATAACTTTGTTTACAAACAGACCAATTATTTAGATCTACATTTGTATAGTGGGAACTTGATGGAAAGAATAAAATAATTATTCTCCACTAGAGGGAGTAACAATGAAATCTCAGTCTTCGGGGTAATATTCTTGATTGTCCAACCAAAGGCACAGCCTTGGATTCGAAATTCAAGAACCACAATGCCTTAGTGTGTTGACATCCTAAGGTGATGATTTGATCTCTATATTGATGCCCTTACCACAAATGTCACCAAAAGTGTTGTAACACTAAGGTTCCTAATTCTGATCTTACTATCAGACCATTTCATTCTAACCAGCATTTCCAATATTTCCATTATTTGGATCCAATTGTTTTGACCTGATTACCTTAGTCCCTTGACCTGATTACCAGAGTCCCTTGACGTGATTACCTTAGTCCCTTGACCTGATTTACTTGAGTCCCTTGACCTGATTACCCGAGTCCCTTGACCTGATTACCCGAGTCCCTTGACCTGATTACCTTAGTCCCTTGACCTGATTACCTTAGTCCCTTGACCTGATTACTTGAGTCCCTTGACCTGATTACCTTAGTCCCTTGACCTGATTACTTGAGTCCCTGGACCTGATTACCTTAGTCCCTTGACCTGATTACCTGAGTCCCTTGACCTGATTACTTGAGTCCCTTGACCTGATTACCTTAGTCCCTTGACCTGATTACCTTAGTCCCTTGACCTGATTTACTTGAGTCCCTTGACCTGATTACCCGAGTCCCTTGACCTGATTACCTTAGTCCCTTGACCTGATTACCTTAGTCCCTTGACCTGATTACCTTAGTCCCTTGACCTGATTACCCGAGTCTCTTGACCTGATTACCCGAGTCCCTTGACCTGATTTACTTGAGTCCCTTGACCTGATAACCCGAGTCCCTTGACCTGATTACCTGAGTCCCTTGACCTGATTTACTTGAGTCCCTTGACCTGATTACCTTAGTCCCTTGACCTGATTACCGGAGTCCCTTGACCTGATTACCTGAGTCCCTTGACCTGATTACCTTAGTCCCTTGACCTGATTACCTTAGTCCCTTGACCTGATTACCCGAGTCCCTTGACCTGATAACCCGAGTCCCTTGACCTGATTACCCGAGTCCCTTGACCTGATTACCTGAGTCCCTTGACCTGATTACCTTAGTCCCTTGACCTGATTACCTGAGTCCCTTGACCTGATTTACTTGAGTCCCTTGACCTGATTACCTTAGTCCCTTGACCTGAATACCTTAGTCCCTTGACCTGATTACCTGAGTCCCTTGACCTGATTATCTTAGTCCCTTGACCTGATTACCTTAGTCCCTTGACCTGATTACCTTAGTCCCTTGACCTGATTACCTTAGTCCCTTGACCTGATTACCTTAGTCCCTTGACCTGATTTACTTGAGTCCCTTGACCTGATTACCTTAGTCCCTTGACCTGATTACCTGAGTCCCTTGACCTGATTACCTGAGTCCCTTGACCTGATTACCTTAGTCCCTTGACCTGATTACCTTAGTCCCTTGACCTGATTACCCGAGTCCCTTGACCTGATAACCCGAGTCCCTTGACCTGATTACCCGAGTCCCTTGACCTGATTACCTGAGTCCCTTGACCTGATTACCTTAGTCCCTTGACCTGATTACCTGAGTCCCTTGACCTGATTTACTTGAGTCCCTTGACCTGATTACCTTAGTCCCTTGACCTGAATACCTTAGTCCCTTGACCTGATTACCTGAGTCCCTTGACCTGATTATCTTAGTCCCTTGACCTGATTACCTTAGTCCCTTGACCTGATTACCTTAGTCCCTTGACCTGATTACCTTAGTCCCTTGACCTGATTACCTTAGTCCCTTGACCTGATTACTTGAGTCCCTTGACCTGATTACCCGAGTCCCTTGACCTGATTACCCGAGTCCCTTGACCTGATTACCTGAGTCCCTTGACCTGATTACCTTAGTCCCTTGACCTGATTACCTTAGTCCCTTGACCTGATTACCTGAGTCCCTTGACCTGATTACCTTAGTCCCTTGACCTGATTACCTGAGTCCAACATTGTTGACAGTGTCCCACATATCCATTGGATGTTCCCAAAATGGCACTTTCATATTATTAAAGATGGCCTGTAAAATAGAAAGAGTTTGTTAAACAATTAATATAAGAACAGTTTAACATCTTAAAGTATTTCTAAACACGTTAACATGTGACCATAAAGTGACCATAGAAAGTTTCCCAAATCAGTTTTTCAACAAGAGGCCCATGGGTCTTAACTGTCATTTTACTCTAAAGACCTTTATACTATTGTAGTATACATACTCTGTAGCAAGTATAGTGGCACTGTTGGCCAAGTTTTTATGAGGCTGAAAAATAACAACACTTCGTTGGCTCTCCTTCCTTAACAACCTCACCAAAACTACAGCTCAATGGCACCACCAGTGGAACTGGAGAAGAAGTTTAAAATGTGTTTTTCAAGATGGCTGCCATGATTTTATTACTATACTGTTATATATATCTGATTTACCTGCAATAGCAATCAACATTAAACGTGACAGGTAATAGTAATCTACCTTCATACCTTGACAGCGTTGTAGGCGTTATTGACGAGGACATCTAATTGGCCATCCTGTTCCCTCTTGACCTTATCAAACAGCTGTTGTATCTCTTCATCCTTGGTATGGTCACATTGTACAGGTATACACTTCCCTCCTCTCTCCTCTATCTGTAATATTTATATAGTGGTCACATTGTACAGGTATACACTTCCCTCCTCTCTCCTCTATCTGTAATATTTATATAGTGGTCACATTGTACAGGTATACACTTCCCTCCTCTCTCCTCTCTCTCTGTAATATTTAAATAGTGGTCACATTGTACAGGTATACACTTCCCTCCTCTCTCCTCTATACCTCCTCTATCTGTGATATTTATATAGTGGTCACATTGAACAGGTATACACTTCCCTCCTCTCTCCTCTATACCTCCTCTATCTGTGATATTTATATAGTGGTCACATTGTACAGGTATACACTTCCCTCCTACCTCCTCTATCGGTGATATTTATATAGTGGTCACATTGTACAGGTATACACTTCCCTCCTCTCTCCTCTATCTGTAATATTTATATAGTGGTCACATTGTATAGGTATACACTTCCCTCCTCTCTCCTCTATCTGTAATATTTATATAGTGGTCACATTGTACAGGTATACATTTCCCTCCTCTCTCCTCTATCTGTAATATTTATACAATGGTCACATTGTACAGGTATACACTTCCCTCCTCTCTCCTCTACCTGTAATATCGATATAGTGGTCACAATATACAGGTATACACTTCCTGCCTCCCTCCTCTACCTGTAATATTTATATAGTGGTCACAATATACAGTTATACACTTCCCTCCTCTCTCCTCTATCTGTGATATTTATATAGTGGTCACATTGTACAGGTATACACTTCCCTCCTCTCTCCTCTATCTGTAATATTTATATAGTGGTCACATTGTACAGGTATACACTTCCCTCCTCTCTCCTCTCTCTGTAATATTTATACAATGGTCACATTGACCAGGTATACATTTCCCTCCTCTCTCCTCTACCTGTAAAATCTATAGTGGTGTCATTGTACAGGTATACACTCTTCCACCCTACCTACACTGAACAAGTTTTAATAATGTGTTCTTGTAAAACAGATGTTATGGTCAGAACAATATCCCACCAGACAGTAGAATTGGTTCCTTATTATCACAAGGAAATGTACAAACTCAATGGATGTACAATTACCTGTCTGGCTGTGTCAGTGAGTGAACCTCCTACTACATCGTTCTTGGTGGCTACTAACGTCCTACCTGTAAAATAAATCTTGTTTACTAAACACAAAGGTATTTTCATACACCGCAAATGAAATTTAGGGGGGAAGAGAAGTATACTGTAATGATGCTTTCCTTCTGTCTGCTTCCACACAACACAATGGGTTACAGAGACTACCTACTTACTTTTAGTTCATTTTCAGATGACTTTTTACGACAAAGGTTTACTTAACTTGAAGGTCAGATAGAGGTCTTAGTGCTACTGATTTGATACTTTAACTGTACTGTCCAATTGTTAAACAAATATCAAAAATTCATATATATATAAGCCCTGATAGCTAAAACTCTACCTGCCCTTCCTTAACCACAAGGACAGCAGTTATAACACCGCTGATTAATCTTTATTACTCTATATAGAAGCATGGGCAGGGTTTGTGGGGTGAGATATACATCAGAATAGAGAACTCTCCAGTCAATGATTCCCAACTCGGATTGAGGGTCAAGTTGTCCTTCAGCTTGATTGGTAGAATACTGGACTGGTAATTTGTAGTCCTCAGTTTGATATTACGAATAATAGATTCTAACATGGATCTGTTCAGTGGACAGGGTTATCTCAACTGGAGTGTAAGAGTTTGGCCAGTCAGCACAACTAAGGCTTGCTGAGTGCTGGCCAGCCAGCCTCTTACATGAGGGATGAGACATCCTTGTTCGTGGAAAAAGACCAATGTTTGATTACCGGTATTTTTCTCACATGCTTGCAAGCAAATGTAAGTTTTTCATTGCATCATCTACAATGCTTCTTGGAATGTTCATCGAAATTGATGACGTCATCATTACGACATGGTTACTCAATGTAATATGACGTTATTGTATTGTGAGCAGCATCACATGGTGAGTGCCAGCTGTATGTGATTGATTTATCTTTTCCCTAGCAACCACGGTATAACCCTGTGAAGCATGTGAGAAAATATTATCTCAGTTACATAATGTTACATGAAAGAGTTTGGGGAATATTTACTTCTATTTATAACTATCCTAGCTATCTGTCCAATAAATGTGTATTAGGAGGAAGTAATGGAAAATTACCCTGCCTGCACTGGGCCTCAAACTAGCTACCTATAGTTTCGCATCCACGCAGACATCCTAACACAAGGCAGAATTGAAGTTCCCACTAACCTGAGCTAGTGACCTTATACATGATATTCTCTCCTTCTTTACTTACGTAGAGTTACAAAAAAAACCTTTACATCTTAAGATTTACCTGTGATATAGACAGTAGCTCCAGCCTCGCCCAGCTGTAAAGCTATCCCCTTCCCGATCCCTCGGGTCGCCCCTGTCACTATACACACTTTGCCTGCAAGTTTCCCTCCAGCAGCGGCCATCTTCTCTGTATACCTATGGTGTACAATATATAAAGCTTGACACAATTACATATTATCGTTACATATCTGTAAATAATCTATACTGTGACACAAAACAATGATAGTAGTGACTGTGTCTGTAATATAACGAGATCCCAGAGGGTGATATCTTGGTGCCCACCACTGAATGATCTTTAATGGTCTCTGTAAGACTGATCTTTTCTGGAAACTAGAAACTATATAGCGACGACTACTACCATAGATTTCACCCCAGGAAACGGAGAGTTTGGCCTATAAATATTTCATAAACCATTTTGTAGAAATAACTATTGAATACAAATATCTTGGCATCATTTTCAAATCAAATGTTAAACTTACTTTTGCCTCTGGACAATCGGCAGAAAGGGCAAGAAAAGCTAGAAAAGTAGATCTTTTTTAACCAAACTAAGAATAAGTGCCCATTCAATTATATTGAAACTGGCAGGTTATTATAATTGAAGGTCAAAAACACTTTGTTATTTACTGAAATGAAACTGAACAATTTAGGTCAAAAGTTAGAGACATATTTAATGACACACAGTATTCATGTGGTGACCATATGAATCCGGTGACATATACTTTATATAGATCTACTAAAATTAACTCTATACATGATGGAGTTGTCTCCCTTAAACTATTATAAAAGATACCCTTATCCCATTATATAAGATATTAACTAATACATGGTACTAGTTTCTACATGTGTGTTTATAACTCAAATGGTTACATTGTATGCTTATAAGTTTTGTGTGTGCATGACAGTTGGACAGTACGCCTATGTTGGTAATGCCAGTTAAAAGAAATTGAAATACGTATATATATACGCTGTTAAATATTCAAAGTAGTCCTTATATTGTTGCTATCCGAAATAAATAGACGAGAAAGAAATATTTCTTCGGAATATGCGCTATACGTTACCTTTTTATCTGTTTGTAGAGGGAATAGCCTGCTTCTACTGTACCTCGAGCTAACCCCGGACCCGACCTATGACCTTTGGCCTGGGTACAATCTGGGTCGTTTTCGTTTTTGCGGTCCAAACGGTTGGACCAGTTGAACCGTTGTTATTCGTTTATGAAATAAAAACCGGCATGGAGATTTTATATTGTTTTCAGATGAGCCTTGACAAGGACTTCTATGGCATGTATGAACATTTGCAGGTCCGTCAAGATATATGTTTGAAATATTACATTAAAAACTGACAAACCGATTTGTCCGCATGTAATTGGTGTGTTGGGGCAAATTCTTACCAAGAAATTCTAGTCCGGGTCTGAACAGTGTCCGATAAAATTTTTACGACGTGTCAGACATGCATATAAATCCGTGTTACAGAATCAAGAAGTCGTTATTTGTAATTGATGGGATGTTCACTCATGTAGATACAGGTAACTATTATTCGAAGTGGATTAGTACAATGTCACCGGTACACCGGATGTAGCTACCTCCGTGCAGTGAACAACGAAAAACGATTTACCTGCCTCAGTACCTTTTCTCTCCGCTTGACTGCGTTCTTGAATACTAATTGTATTTTCGAAGCGAAGCCTAGCTAGTGGAGAGTTCAAAACTACGTCAGGTAATTTATAATCCCTTCTACCGAAAACACGGCGCTAATAGGTGATGCGAAAATCGGTGCTGTAATTACTGACATATTCATGACGTTTTACAGTTACATTCGAAACAACAAGTGAGAAATTTGAATGAAATATTTCTTAAAGATGCATATAAGTAGCTGAAGTAGTACAATAATTTGACATAACTTGTGGAGTGTTCCTGCCCGGGGCTATTGTGAAATTGGAAGGTATTAAATTTATTTGGTTATATATGTTACGTATTGAATTAATTAATAAGATCGTAACTCAAATCACCTTCTGTACACAAAAAAAAAAGTTCACATAGAACCATCAGTACTAATCTCGATGCTCCTAACTAAAATTAAGGCAATTTTTCGATTGTTAGCTACAACAAATGATGGAATCCATATTTCACGAGCCAATGCACATGCTGTATCCAAATATCACAGGATTCCTCCCAGTTACCCACGAGTCCTATCAATGGAATTCGTTTGGTAAAGCAATACATCATGATTCATGCACATGCATTGATAAATTCAACCTTTTTATTTACTTATTTTAAATATTATTTTAAAACCATAAAAATATTATAATGATATATAGATAGTACAAAACACTCAGTTTTAATTCAAATAAGACACGATGATATTTCTTGATTGTATATGAAGGATCGTAGCTGTATTAATACTTATCGCACTGTATTATATTTATAATTAGACGAATGGCATTTGATGACATTGATCAACTCTATAGGCGAGCCTGATCACTACCCCAGTGGAAAAGGACGATGGATTGTTTTAAGGCAGTCATAGAACTCTTTTGTCAAATGTATAATACATTATTTATTACCCCTTGCAAGCACCATTTCAAACAAATGCAGGACAACGAAAATCAATTAAAATATGTATATTTCATATGTATTCTACTGCATGTATATGGAGAATCATCAATAGCCATCAAAACAAGGCAATATTCCCAACTGAAGTCCCCTATCACATACTCCATATTGTATCAAAATAAGGGGCTGGTGACTGTGTTACAATATCGTCGTTCGCTCGTTCCAAGGGACAAGCATGTAACTGACCTATGGTGATGAATCTCTCAAGCAAGTTATCCAAAATATTCCATATAATAAACTTTTGCTTACCAAGAAACCTTTTAATGGATCAGTTGCTAATCGGCAGATGGGCGGAGGGAGAACAAAGAGTATAGCTATATCCGGTGTACGATGATAGAAGCATTGTGTCTACATGTGCACTTTTTTTTTTATATATACATGTAATCAGTAATCCAGTAACAAATGAGGCGTATTTTCACTATTTATTTATATGTTTTTAATATCAAATGATTCACGATATAAAAAAGTGGTGACAAGGAGCGGTTTTGCTGTTTATTCATTATGCTTTATATTAAGATAGATTCTTGAGAATTCAAAGAATATGCAAATATTCCAAAATTATATATAAGTTAAACGGAGTATTATAGGGACACGACACCCTTTAAATTCCTCTCTATTTTGGTAACGCTTTGGGATCAATAGTCTACACTATTAAAACATTAACTGCCTACTTTGGTAAGTCAGTGCCCTATACTATTTCAATAGAATTGCAGACAAAACGCGTTATCATTAATTGACTGCAATCATGTCAAACATTATCATTAGAACTTCTACATAAACATGATGGATAGCAACAATTAAGTCTTATAATTTATTTCAGTTTTGAATTAAACTTTTCCTTATTGTCAAACTGTAACAGTGTTATCGCATCCCAAAGTCAAATTTTGCGCTGTCAACATGTCGAATGGGCCTGTTCTTGTGATATCACGGGTAAACACGGCTTTTCTTGGCAAAAATATAGTTCGTGGAAATAAAAACAAAATCACGAATCTAATTTCAACATTTTAATCAACATTTTCCAACGGGAGGATATTCATCTTTTATCTTAAAGAACTACATTGTTGTAAATTGTTGCGAGTTGCATTAATAAATCGATGATTTTAATTCAGTGCACGAGCTTTCGTGAGTAACACTTAATATAGTGACGTCAGACAACACGATGTCATTTAGTGACGACGTCACGAACACTGTTCTTACGACTACACCAGTGAGAGTTGTGAGAATGATGATCTGATATGAAGGTTATATAGTGACAATACAGAGCAAATGAAAAATATAATGATATTACACGCTGTTTCTCTCCTTCATTTTCCGTACATAAGTTGACCATTTCAACAAAATTGGTATAAGAACTACACGAGCTATGGGTCTGATATAAAGCCTGTGTATAGTGACCAGGGTCAAATTTTACCCATATTCCTATAAGGAAACTCGCAAACTAAGATTTCCCATTGGAAGGCATTACAAAATTTAAGGAAAATTCCTTAACTAAGACTTGTCCCTTAAATTCTGTGATGCTTTCCTATGGAACGTTGATGAAAGAGGGGCCGGATTACCCTTCACAATCTTATAATACCAATTTTTAGTTTAATAAAAAATATAGATTTTGTGCAATGGTACTCTATTTTAGACGTCAATGTCTTGGCTTAAAGTCGTCCCAGCCACGTTGTCAGTACATGTATAATGTGACCGGGTGAGGTGTCCTGCTGGGTTTCTTCGGCAGTATGCTTCAGTGATGTAGCACTATAAATCGACACAAGTTCCAGACTATCACAAATTTTGTTTGCAAACTGTATGAATCCGCGTAGCGGATTCTTACAGAAGTTTGCAAACAAAATTTGTTTCATACCCCGATGAAACTTTTTAAAATAATTGACATCAACGCTTATAATTAATTTTTGAAAATGATTTTCTAATTTAAAACATGTTTTATGTACAATTTTACTGGTTTTAAATGGGATTCTTTTTCTCAAATCAATACGCAACGTCAATTGTCGTATTGTGACGTCACATTTTTCGCGCCATTCTCGGAATTTCTTTCATAGAAGAATGAAAAGAATTTTTCGACCAATCACATTTGAGTATTTACCATGAAAACAAAGAAAAAATAATTATACCACTATGAAAAAAATCCGAGAATGTGACGTCACCAGACGACAATTGACGTTGCGTATTGATTTGAGAAAAAGAATCCCATATAAAACCAGTAAAATTGTACATAAAACATGTTTTAAATTAGAAAATTATTTTCAATAATTAATTATAAGCGTTGATGTCAATGATTTTTTAGTTTCATCAGAGTATGAAAAAAAAATTGTTTGCAAACTTCTGTAAGAATAGTTTGCAACTCATTTTTTACGGAGCCCCCGAAGGGACATGATAACATATTTACCAATCTGTGCGCACGTTTTTGCAATCTGTGCGCACGTTTTAGTGATCTGTGCAGACAGATTATCAATCTGTGCGCATGTTTTAGTAATCTGTGCGCTCGTTTTAGTAATCTGTGTGCTCGTTTTAGTAATCTGTGCGCACGTTTTCGTAATCTGTGGACACAGATTGACACACAGATTACTAAAACGTGATAAATTAGAAAAAGTCCAACTAGAAGCCGCCAGAATAGTTACAGGTTTGCCTTTATTTGCAAGTAGGGTGTCTCTATATAATGAAACCGGTTGGGAAAAACTTGAAGACAGACGGAAACAGAGAAAGTTGTTATTGTTTTATAAAATACAACAAAATTTAGCTCCTTCATATCTACATGATATCGTAACCAATAGAGTAAACGAAATCAGTAGATACAATTTGAGAAATGGTCAAGATTACATTATACCCATGTGTCGATTAGTCTTGTATGAAAAATCATTTTTACCTAGTACTATTAGAATGTGGAACTCGTTAGACATCTCTACCAGAAATATAGAATCATTACCAAAATTTAAACAATCTATTACTGGAAAAGACAAACCTGTTACTAAACTGTCTATAGGCAACAGAAAATTTGACATAATACATACTAGACTTCGTCACGGTTGTAGCACTTTGAATGCAGACCTTTTCAGGTGTAATTTAGTTTTATCACCAGCATGTAGCTGTTCTTACCCATTAGAAAACCCATTTCATTACTTTTTTCAGTGTACTTCATACAACTTTTGCCGTGATATATTTCTCAGAAAACTATCCAGATATGATGTAGTCGTCGATTTAGATGTACTATTGAACGGTTCTGTTAATTTAAACCAGACTGATAATGATAGTATACGTTTATTTGTACAAGAATATATTAAAAACACTAACCGTTTTGCATAATCCAATCTATTAGTTGTATTCAGTCTGCTACAACTGAGTATTTTAAATAAATTTCTTATTATATACTTTATGTAACTGCTTTTTATATACAATTATTTGTTCAAACCCTTGATAGTTAATATATTTATATCCTATAGGTATACTGTCATACAAATGAAATTTTCTGCATTATTGTTGATATTGGGAATACTTTATAGTATACTATCTGTATAAAGTAATGTTTTGTTTTGTTTTATTTTATATAATATTAGATATGTACATTAATACCATCTGTTTACAATTAGCTGCCACATATTTATTTAATATTATTTACCATTGTATACTATTGTATGGAAGAGGACGTTTATAAGTTATATAACTTGTGTCCAATTCCATTTGAATTATTTCAAATAAAATATGTTTAAACTAAACTAAAACGTGCGCACAGATTGACAATCTGTGTGCACAGATTACGAAAACGTGCGCACAGATTACTAAAATGTGCGCACAGATTGGTAAATATATCAACATGTCACTTCGGGGGCTCCGTATTACAATTTTATTTATTGGAAAAAAAAAAAAGAAAGTTTTAAAACAAATCTGCAAATGACTGCAAGCTATTCTGTAATGATGGCGAATATACCACGGGAGCGAACGTTATTAAATGTCACTTGAACTTTTACATGTGAATATTGCACTGGACGAAAGCTTCCCGATACAAAACATTTACTACATCAATATGATGCACACAACAATGGATTGTTCGAAAGACACAACATATCAGTAGAGTTAAACCTGAAGTAAAGAATGGGTCTCGTAGGTGATACTAAAGTGTTGATAATCTTGGAGGCAACGGAGAAAATTCAATTAAGGATGGAATCTTGATTTCGTCGATTTCATGACCCCATGAAATCGACCAAATCAAGATTCAATCCTTATATTTCAATTGTTTTTTTTTTAAATAAAAAAGTCGGTCTAGATATTAATGTCTCGAAGCCTGTGCAAGTCCAAATGCGGAAAAGCCCGAGTAGTTCCGGATTGTGCATGTCTTGTAGGTCGAGAAAAATAGTCCGCAATGTTAGGATTAAAAACAGCATTATTTTGTCAAAATAGAAGTATTTAGCATATCTTGTCTTTCATAAAATACAAGAATACATTATAAATTTGATAATTTTAATAATTATTCCATGTTTATAACAACAATGTAGAAAAAGTGAAATCGTTCCGCGGAAGGATTTTAACCATGTATTCATACGCACTGATCAGTGTTAATCTGGTCAAATTCATGAGCAAATGAAACAGATTAAGTTTGGTAGTTTCGTTGAGTCCAACTTGAGTAGAAATTGAAATATTATACACATATGTAGGTCGTAAAAAATGTCAAAATCTGGATGAAGATACGCATTAATCACATAATTCAATGAAATCATAATGGACAATATTGGATTTCAAAAGAACGCCAAGCACATGTGAGAACTGTGCAGCTATTAAAGGGAATTAAAATGTGGCATGCAATGTCTACCACCAACAATCACTATGATTTTGGCACCCGATTGATCACTTGCAAGAGAACATTTGAAACTTATATTTCAACATCTGGCAAACGTGGTTGGATGGGGAAAATTAACATTTAACACATGGGACCTGCTTTCTATAAATACATCCTGCCTTGTGTAAAACCATCTAATATGCTATGTAAAAAAAAACGAACGAAATATTGTAGACATTTATACTATTAAATACACTCGCTCCTCTATCTATAGCTGACCCTCGCCAACTTGTATACTCCGTGAGCACGTGCAGTAGCCTGGAATAATAAACACGCAATGGCCTTTACAATCTCTACCAATCCAATACGATTATACATGCACAGGTTCATATGTGTAGTGGATTAGAAGATATAAAAAAAAATGCACAGGATTTAAGACAAAAATATAAAAACTAAAAAAGTGTATAGCTACTTCAAAAAGTGAATACAAAAGAGAAATCACCAGTGCTCACATTAGATATGCTGGTGAGCGTAGGGTATTGAGAAATGTGTAAATTGCCTTGAACACCTGCAGTCTGTAATACTTGGAGCACATTTATTACTGACCAGGTGACAAAGTTTCATTGTTGACATAATAATACAAACACAACTCAGAATTTGTTTCCTGTTAGAGCTAATAGCCATTTTGGGATGTATATAAAACCCGGCGTTAGCCTGCCGATCCATCGAGTCTTTGGGGAGATCATCATGGAATGCTTTAGGTTTCTCAGGGAGACCTTCTCCCGGCCTGAAAATAAACACAGGTAATGGATAATTTGGTTCAAACCAATACACGGTGTTCTGTACTTGTAATTTCCGCTCCTCTACGATACACTGCAATACATATATTGTATTGTAGTGTATTGTAGAGTATCGTAGAGGAGCGTAAAATAAGTAATTTTAATTAGATTGACGCTATGTATTGACCAAAGAAAAGAATATAACAAAAAATATGCATTTTTTTACACAAAAAAACTCTTCTGTTTACAGCACTGTGGTCATTATGCTTTCACAACGATTTATTAAACTTTGTTTGGGTTCGACGACCTCTCAACAAAGACGACGTCAATGGATAACGGGGTCACCGATTGATCCAATGTCCATCGATAACGAGGTCATTAATTTTCCATGGAGAATGGGATGTCAGCTGGACGCAATGTCCACGGATAACGGAGTCACTGATGGAAGCAATGTCCATGGAGATTGAGATCGTAGATGGATGTAATGTTCATGGGTAACGGGGTCGCAGATGGAAGCAATGTCCATGGGTAATGGGGTCGCTTATGGACGCAATGTCCATGGGTAACGGGGTCACTAAAGGACGCAATGTCCATGGATAACGGGGTCGCAGATGGAAGCAATGTCCATGGATAACGGGGTCACTGATGGAAGCAATGTCCACGGATAACGGGGTCACTGATGGAAGCAATGTCCACGGATAACGGGGTCACTGATGAAAGCAATGTCCACGGATGACGGGGTCACTGATGGAAGCAATGTCCACGGATAACGGGGTCGCTTATCGACGCAATGTCCATGGGTAACGGGGTCACTAAAGGACGCAATGTCCAAGGATAACGGGGTCGCAGATGGAAGCAATGTCCATGGATAACGCGGTCACTAAAGGACGCAATGCCCGTGGAGAATGGGATCTCAGATGGACGTAATGTCTATGGATAACGGAGTCACTGATAGACGCAATTCCCATAGATAACGTGGTCACGGATTATCGGTTTTATAGTGTCATCACACAGAACTGCCTATAGTAGTACGACACCCAACCCGGTCACATAATACTTACAACGGACTGTCTCTGATACGTACCATCAATGTCCTTGAAGCCATATTCGTATCCTAGATCAGCTGTTAACTGAATCCTTCCTGTCTTTTTCATGATGTTTGGATCTGATATTCACAAACACGTATTGTTATTAACTGACATGTTTTTAAGGATTGAATCTTGATTTGGTCGATTTCATGGGGTCATGAATTGAGTTGCTCTTGAGACAAATTTATGACCCCATGAAATCGACCAAAACAACATTCAATCCTTATATTTCAATTTTTTTTTCGAATAAAAAAGTCGGTCTAGATTTTAATAACTCGAAGCATGTGCAAGTCCAAATGCGGAAAAGCCCGAGGAGTTCCGGATTGTGCATGTCTAGTCGGTCGAGTAAAGTAGTCCGCAATTTTAGGATTAAAAACAGCATTATTTTGTCAAAATAGAAGTATTTAGCATATCTGGTCTTTCATAAAATACAAGAATACATTATAAATTTGATAATTTTAATGAGTATTCCATGTTTATAACAACAATGTAGAAAAAGTGAAATCGTTCCGCGGAAGGATTTTAATCATGTATTCATACGCACTGATCAGTGTTAATCTGGTCTAATTCATGAGCAAATGAAACAGATTAAGTTTGGTAGTTTCATTGAGTCCAACTTGAGTAGAAATTGAAATATAAACATTTGAAACTCGAAAGGAAAATGCTTATGCCATACCAGGATTCAAACACACAATATTCAACTCTACAAAGACATGTTAAACTACCTGATCAAGGCAATCGACCTGGTTCAATTCAGTCATTTTTCTGCATTTGGTGTGACAGATCGAGTGACTAGGTCATACAATAATATAAGTCAGTAAGTAAATGGATAAGTATTTCAGTAATTTGACAAAGTGATTATTAAATAGTTATTAAATTTATAAATCAAACATATTGATTTCAGACAAAATAGTGTTTCAAATATGAATCTAACAATGGACACAGACTCCTGCTAATTATGAATGAAATATATCATACTGTTTCTCCTTCAGGACGCGTTAGTATGCAAGGACAGGGTGGAGTTTAGAAGGAAAGTATAGAAATAAGTGAAGATCATACCTGATCCCAGACAGACCACAGCTTTTCCCGGATATTCTATGGATTCTGCATCATCAAATGTTTCCTTGATATTGATACCTCCCTACGGAAAATATAAATTGATAGCATCATGTGTATAACAGTCAGCACTCGCTACAGGGACAAAACCCCATATCTATATAAAATATATAAACACAGTATAGAAGATGTGAAAGCTGCAGTTGGAAGCGAGAATTTCATAGTATACAATCCAGAGGGTAGAAACGGAAGCGGGAATTTCCTTGTATACAGTACAGAGGGTAGAAACGGAAGCGGGAATTTCCTTGTATACAAATCAGAGGGTAGAAACGGAAGCGAGAATTTCCTTGTATACAGTACAGAGGGTAGAAATGGAAGCGGGAATTTCCTTGTATACAGTACAGAGGGTAGAAATGGAAGCGGGAATTTCCTTGTATACAGTACAGAAGGTAGAAATGGAAGCGAGAATTTCCTTGTATACAGCTCAGAGGTACAGAGGGTAGAAATGGAAGCGAGAATTTCCTTGTATACAGTACAGAAGGTAGAAATGGAAGCGGGAATTTCCTTGTATACAGCTCAGAGGGTAGAAACGGAAGCGGGAATTTCCTTGTATACAGTACAGAGGGTAGAAATGGAAGCGGGATTTTCCTTGTATACAGTACAGAAGGTAGAAATGGAAGCGGGAATTTCCTTGTATACAGTACAGAGGGTAGAAATGGAAGCGGGATTTTCCTTGTATACAGTACAGAAGGTAGAAATGGAAGCGGGAATTTCCTTGTATACAGTACAGAGGGTAGAAATGGAAGCGGGAATTTCCTTGTATACAGTACAGAGGGTAGAAATGGAAGCGGGATTTTCCTTGTATACAGTACAGAAGGTAGAAATGGAAGCGGGAATTTCCTTGTATACAGCTCAGAGGTACAGAAGGTAGAAATGGAAGCGGGAATTTCCTTGTATACAGTACAGAGGGTAGAAATGGAAGCGGGATTTTCCTTGTATACAGTACAGAAGGTAGAAATGGAAGCGAGAATTTCCTTGTATACAGTACAGAGGGTAGAAATGGAAGCGAGAATTTCCTTGTATACAGTTCAGAAAGTAGAAATGGAAGCGGGAATTTCCTTGTGGGACATATGCAGAGATAAATTAAAACAATAATCGAGGAGGCTATGACAGTTCGTTGTAGATTATCAATTAGTTACTATACCTACTATGTACCTATTAGCGGTATCGTTATTACAATGATTGTCGAATCAAAGCATTACGCGATCTTCGGTATATTATTTCTACGGAAAGTATTGTGGGTGTGTCATTTCAACGTCGAGGTAATATGTTTTAAATCTTGTATGTTATATTGCGCTAAATAAGCACATTTACAGCATTAGCTTAGCTTTGATGTTATGGTTTAAACTTACCACAACATCCAATTTATTTTGACTGAGATAGTAAGTGACCTGTTCTGTCATCACTGGCCCTGGCCACAGACTGATCATAGCTACATTGTGTTTCTTCAGCTCTACCGCACAATCTGCCACCATTCTGTCACACTATCAGGTAGAGAGGAGAAACAAGATATATATTCTACATGTTCTGCATGATAACACTTGAAATACATACAATATGGTGTTTGATTGACAGTGAGACGTCAGAATCGGTTGTATTGTTCTCTGTAATGTTGCAAAAGCAGATCATTCAACACATTTGTTACAAAACTGTTAACAACATTTAAATATAATATCTAGATGATATTTATAATTTTACATGGGATTCTGTTCCATCACACAATGATTCAAGTGTATATTAATATTTTTGCTGCAATATTATTATATGATTCAGTCACATTATGATTCCAGTAAATATAAGTTTATTTTCTAAATAGAAACATAACTTACAGCCTCTTTGCCAATACCGTAAGGCACGTTAAAGAAATACGTTAGTCCAGCAAAGGATGATATATTCACAATGAGTCCCCTTTTCCTCGGTACCATCATCCTAGCAGCGTGGGCAGTACACAAATAATGGTTTCTGAAATTAACGACGTAATAAATTCTAATTACTAGTAAAATAAGCCAGAGTGTTTGCGAGCGATCACAACATGTAGACAACACGTCAGAGAAAGCATATCAAATTTTAGTACCCGATACTCCATCACCCTTTGTGTTCTCATACAAATACGCCAGTTACAGAAGACATTGTACGAAAGCTATTTCCTGAACAAAGTTCTGAACAGCGAACAGAGGGCCATAGATCCATGTACAGTAGTAACAGTGTATGATAGGTTATAATGCGACACCTAACTATCACAGGCGCTTGCATAGGAAATATGACTTTCAATTTTTTTTAATATGACAGTGGTATGTGTAATGTGTAATAGGGCAAAAAAAAAAAAAATGAAAATAACATTTTCTATGCAAGCGCCTGTGCTAGCTATCCCACGAGATCACAACACACAATTGGAAATTGTATTCGAGTTACATGTGAGTCCGGCTAGACAGTAGTGTTACATCATTGTATATAGTTTAGTAACAGAAGTGCTCAATCAATCCCAGGGAAACTCACACGCGAAATCAGGCCTTATTGATGTTATATGAAGTTGTTTCAAGAGTTAAGATATGTCGAACCTATTTGATCTTGAAAAAGAGATACTGATTTTCTTCCTTCTTTCTGCCGCAGCAAGTTGTCAGTATATAAGTTTCTGAGAAGAAACTGAAAACCTAAAATTCAATATCCTGATTACCAAAATATCAAGAGAAACACCCGACCCCTCTATTGATGACCTCAATATCCTCACATTAGTATCAAACCCTACTGATATTATTGTCTGACCCTTGTAACGTGAAGATTACTAGTGTTTCCAGGATCATACTCTTGTCCCATTTTATTGACTTATATTTACCTCAGTCCCACATTATTGACAGTGTCCCACATATCCATTGGATGTTCCCAAAACGGCACATTCATGTTGTCATTGATCGCCTGTTAAATAGAACTGTTTCATGAATGACTAATACATTGTATAAGAACAGGGGTACAATATAACCGTTTCCTGAGTGACTAATACATTGTATAAGAACAGGTGTACAATGTAACCATTTCCTCAGCGACTAATACATTGTATAAGAACAGGTGTACAATGTAACCGTTTCCTCGGCGACTAATACATTGTATAAGAACAGGGACTTACTATAACCGTTTATTCAGTGACTAATACATTGTATAAGAACAGGGACTCAATATAACCGTTTCTTCAGTGACTAATACATTGTATAAGAACAGGGATACAATAGAAACATTTCCTCATTGACTGATACATTGTATAATAATAGGGAAACAATTCAATCATTAGTTATAGCTGACGCGAAAGTGATCGATTGTGATCTGAGAATCTTTTCCAACTAGTTATTGGGTACTGATAAAAGCAATGTTTGACTTCGGGGGTTAACTGTGAGGTTTTAGCCTTGTAACAGCCAGGTTCATATGAGGACGGTTGTCAAGGAGACACTTCCAGTTTAAAAACAGAGTAATGAGAAAATACCAGGAGATATTTAAGATCCCAGGTGTTACAATGGGAGCAGAATATATATTTTGGTCTTTTCAATGCCACCCTATATAGCAGACAAAGAAGACGGCAGACAATCCCCGTCGCTTCATGGGGACCACTCTTCAGTCGTCTTCTACGACTAATATGCAGTGGAAGACAGCGGGCCTTATTCTTTGGCTCTCCTATGGACAGAAGACCATCCCGACCCTGCAGGTGTAGTGGGTGTGGAATTTATCACCACTTACGACATGCAGCGAGATGTTGCAGCCATATGATCCTGCACGGGATTGTAAGGTAACCTCTTCAAAGGAATAAAAACATGTCTTTGTACAGAGTGCTCAAAATTTTAGAACTGCAAATGATGCCTCGATGAATTTGATAGATAGGATTTTTTCATAGTTTGCCTTCAATAAAGATACCAACATTAAACATGACAGGTAGCAGTAATCTGCGCACATACCTTGACAGCATTGTAGGCGTTGTTCACGAGGATATCTAACTGGCCATCCTGTTCCCTCTTAACTTTGTCAAACAGCTGTTGTATCTCTTCATCCTTGGTATGGTCACATTGTACAGGTATACATTTCCCTCCTCTCTCCTTTATCTGTAATATGTAAACAGTGGTTACATTGAACAGGTATACACTCCCCTCCTCTCTCCTCTATCTGTATTATTTTAACTGTGGTAACATTGAACAGGTATACATCCCCCCTCCTCCACCTGTAATATTATTGTAAGATACACACTTCCTACACCTCTAGTTAATGGAACTATATTAAATTTTACAGGTAAACATCCCCTTCTTTATACCGTACATGTTCATATCGTAATGATCAGCTATCAATAACTGTATGAGCAATACACATCACAACATGTCCCCATATGAATATTTTCAACTCATTATTCCGTTCAGTAATAATCACTGATAGACGGAATGTCTACCGTTTGCATGATTACATATAGATATCACGGTTTGATTGGCCATTGTTGAGTTATCAGGGAAACCAATGGTCGAGCATCACTAGAAGTTTAATTAATATACATGTAAATATATTGATATCAAATACGTCAGATGATCTGGTCTGGGCAAGAGTCCAGAAAGGAAAACCGTCATCCTATATATTATATAATTATATAGTGTTTGGATATGAACGGTTACTAAAGTCATTGGAGATCAGCTTTGATTTTACCTGTCTGGCTGTGTCAGTGAGAGATCCTCCCACCTCATCGTCCTTGGCAGCTACTAACGTCCTACCTGTAAAATGTATATGATTTAATTATTACATAAGGCATTGGAAATTAATCGATTAAGGAGCTCACAACACTTTGTCAGGACAAATCTCATCAGGCAACTTTGTGAAAAGGAAGGCTTTGCCCCCATCTGACATGTGTCTGATAATTGGGATGTGATGTATCATAACCCTACTTGCTATCCATACACATGTACTAGTATAGTATAGTATATCACCCAACAAGCGTGTAGGTCATGAGACTTACCTGTGATATAGACAGTAGCTCCAGCCTCGCCCAGCTGTAAAGCTATCCCCTTCCCGATCCCTCGAGTCGCCCCCGTCACTATACACACTTTGCCTGCCAGTTTCCCTCCAACAGCGGCCATCTTCTTTGTATACCTATGATGTTCAATGATATTTGTTTTCATCTCGACTCAATGTTCCTTTGTCCTACAGCTACAATGACCCCAGAATCGATGAGGTTCTCATAAGCTACGACATTCATTCATAGAATGAAGCTCGGGAATCCTTTTAATCTAATCATCTGTTCACGGCTTCGTCGTGAGGCGAAGCACGTTGTATTAAAAAACACATGGGCAGATTGTGCTTATTTTATGTCTTTATAGTGACAATTTAGCTTACTGACAGTAATGATAACAAGGTCATAGTTGATAATAATGACAATATGATTATAACTAAATGATGATGATAAGGTCAAAGTTGATAATAATGAATAAGGTCCTATTTGACAATGATGAATAAGGTCCTATTTGACAATGATGAATAAGGTCCTATTTGACAATGATGAATAAGGTCCTATTTGACAATGATGAATAAGGTCCTATTTGACAATGATGAATAAGGTCTTTTTTGACAATGATGAATAAGGTCCTATTTGACAATGATGAATAAGGTCCTATTTGACAATGATGGACAGAGTAATAGTCGATAACGATAATGTCATAGTATCTTTATCTCTCCAATCTACAGGCAGTGAGGACAACAACGGACGTCATGATCCTATAGATCTGACCACAGGCGTCTGCTTCTGTTGATATGTATAGAAAAAATATTAGCCCCTACTCCTAATATGTTGATATAGTAGGAGTAGGCGCTAACATATATTTTTTTCTGTTTATACTAAACAGAAGTAGACGTCTGTGACCAGATGGTCTACCCCAGGAACGGATGATCCGCTAACGTCTAGATTCAAGCATTAAAGTAAGTTTTTATTGGGTCCAGTTGCAATAGATACCCAATATCTACATTATTTTCATATTGCTACATATCATCCTAATCTTAGCTAGATTAGTGCTTATCCACTTTGTTTGTAAATGACAATTAAATGAAGATTAAAACTATTGGTCTTCTCGGGAACGAATTTGATTTAACACTAAATGTGACCTCAGACAAACGATCTTTCTCAATAGTTTTCTGGGTTAATTCTACTAGTTTGTCAGATGCTGACTTTAAGTTTGTTACATTCTCGGTCTCTATGCAGTGATCAATGATACGGTTCTTGCCGATGTCGATGTAACACTACTTCCAACAATAATGTGTGAACTCGTTATCATGAGGCCCATGAGAGAGGTGCACACTATCGTTTGTTTTCTTTATGGACTCGTAGTCATTTCGATATACCGGAAACTGTCGATTGGGTCTGCTTTGGCTCCATCTCGAACCAATTTTGATACATCATTCACTTTTGGGACACGATTGAAGTTTTCCTACAGGTAAGTTGTCTGGTCTATTTTCAACAGAATGTTATCAAATCATTATAAAGTTATGCGATATAGTCGAGACAACCAATGTCAGCAATGAATGGCAGGCAACGCTCTATACAATAAACATTATATCTAGCCTTTACGCTATTACGAAGAAAATTAGTAAAATAAAATGCAAAAACATTTAAATGCGTTTTTCAATAACAGTACTGTTTGATGACGTGAGTAGAAATCACCATAAGACCAGTCAGCTATTAAATTCGTAGTTCGAAATTATGTCCAAATAAACTCTAATACGGCAGGTAGACAGAGGGACGGGTAAGATATACCCATACCCATTCCGTCCCTTATTGGACGTTAAAACAGGGCCATGAAGAAAACTAGTGCCCCCTCATCTCTGTTCATTCATTCCCTACCTTCCTTATCCATATGGATTCTTTAATTGTTTCTCATTTTCTAGTTTTTCTAGTATTTCTGGTGTATACTTGTTCTTCCATATCTTTTCGATGTTCTTTCAGACGCGTTCCAAATTTCCAAATTTCCTACAGTATTAGAGTTGGTTGTGTATAAAACAAACTTCATCCATACCAAACTGACGAATCTTATTGCTTATGTTAAAATGTAAGATTTCAGAGAAACATATATTGTATAAAATGGAACTGATAGTTATTTTCAATTCATAAGAAATCTTATTTCAAATCCAATATATAGTATGTCCTAATCGATCATTGATTAATCAGCTAATTACCGTGCTAAGCTCCTATGCCATGTCTCTACACTGGCTACTGAAATCTTATACGAGCGTGTAAAATATTTTCAATATAATCGGTGTTATACTTAACTTTCGCGTTAGTATACCCATGTCCTCAATAAACGACGAATTCCACAAAAGGATACTTACCTGTTCTCAGTGTTGAAGTCTAACGAGCGCTCACAGGAAGTTCGTATATCTACCTAGACTGCACACATGTTCATTTTGAAAAAAAACCTTATATCAGTAGAACTGTTCCCTACCGCCATCTTAAATATTTGATAATTTTTGAAGTTTTAGTCTTTTCCACGTCCATGTAGTTACTATAGTGTCATCCGTAATTAATCATAGACTGTTATGTACTGCACATGTCCATTGTACCTATCCGGGTATAGCCAAGTACACATATATACAGGTAAATACACTAAACACGTCGTCGTTGTCTGACTCAATTAGGTCATACGTCGTCGTTGTCTGACCCAGTTAGATCACACAGTACTGCTGTGTATGCGTACGACTTATGTACACATATAATCTCTGTAACACCCGTCCATTGCATACAAAATAGCTTTATAATTTCATGTTTTTGTGTAAATAAATAGTCATGTATCATCTCCCTTGGTGTATGTTGTATGTTACCAATGTCGGATATAAATGCAGCGAACCATGCTTTAGTGATATTTCTTTGCAATGAACCTGTACACATCTTACTGCAGGCGTATATTAAAATAGTTTGTGTAGTTCATAGGAATAGCGACCACGTGTACAATGTAAACGTACCGGAACGCCTAGACTTTTTTTTGTGTACACGTGTAATGGTCTCTTTGCTAATGTGTATTTTGTCCGCGTTTTGTGCTGTTACTTCAATATGATCGGAATAAGTACTTATTGAATTTGTATATATTTATATCATTAAGAATTTTAAGATAAAAACACTTTTCTTAGCATTATTCTATATGGTTGTTATCAGTATTTTTAGACAACATTCCGCATATTTGGAATTTGAAACTCTATATTACAACTAACCTAGATTTTCTTTGTTATAATTTGGCGTGAGAAATCGGAGAAACTCGCCACATTAATTTGTTACTCGTTACGAATAAGATCTCCGTACCTCAAAAGAAGCTGCTAAGTGAGCAAAAAAAAAAAAAAAAACCATTTTGTCATTCTCTGCATTGTCATAGATATTGAAATAGCTACATGTATGTTGACTAGGATCGAACTAAGTGGATTTTAATATTTACACGATAAACTAAGCTACCGCCTGGCGACATATGCAACATTTTTCCGTTGTAAGTTTGGTTCATGGGCATGGGAATTTCAGTTACATATTCCAATAGCTAACATTTGTGGCTAAGCGGTTAAGTGTCGTGTCTGTGTGCCGAAATTAAGCAACGTGGTCAACTCTTGGATGGGTGAATGCTCCATTGCACTCCCGGTGCACGTTACATACGAAACATATTATCAAAAACAGTGTCGGGTACTTCAAAGAGAAAGGGACAATGTAATTAAAAACTTACAATAAAGAGAACTTTTCATTGAATACTTACATACAAAACTCTCCAAAGAAAAACGAGATTCTTGAATGTGTCGATGGTGATCTAATTCTGGAGAACTTCAATCTAAGAGAGGAACTGTCAAGTTTGAAGGAAAACCAGGAATGTAAGGAAACAGGAGAAAACACGAATTCAAACACGTCTCCATTACCAGGCCAAAACTAACTAAAATTGTACATGTTTTTCAAATGCAGCAGCTCCTGAATTAATGTCGCTTTGGTTCTCGAGATTCAGCCAAGGACGTCACCAAAGACAAAAGACCCACAGAGGACGTTTTAAGTGACACTCTTTGAGACAACGTCGTCTCATTTTTTCGAAGCCGGAGAGAAGCGGAAGTTGAAAAAAGGCTTCTAACAATCTAACTAAAATCAGATTCCTCATTATATCCCGAGAGATTTGATTTAAATTTTAGTTTGATAAGACACTCAAGTGTATTTGTTCTTTAAATATTGTTTTAATATTTTTTGTTTCTTTCTTTTAAGCCTCACTACAGATACATGTACTAAAGGACAAAAGTGTGGAAATTCGGAAGGGAAGGCAGGAAAATCAAAACCGACTTAAGCATAGAGAACTTTAAACTGATGGAACGCCACAAGGAAATAATTTTATATTATAACGTACGAGGGATGATTGATTAGTTGTGAGTCTCGTATTGAAGGAGGTACTCGAGGATGTTCTTTTTAATTCCTACTATTCTCTGACTATATAGGGCCGTGTACCCAAGGACTGGTCTCATTTAGTTTGTTTATATCGACGAAGTAGCAAGTAAACGAGAGTAAACAAGACAAGCGGCAATGCAAAATGGACAAAATCGGTGAATGAGAAGTAAAGGTTTAACACTTATTAATACCATAATGATATGGGTGCAACACCCGAGAAATACGCCCTTTCATATGCTACAGTGAAAAGGAGGGTGGCGGAATTTAAGCGCGGCCGACAGAGCCTCGAGGATGACCCCCGTCCTGGAATGTTGCAACCCCAGGAATGGTTAATAAAGTTCATGAAATTGTTATGACTACCGGACGAGTCGCAGAAATATATATAACCAGTAGAGTTGGCATTTCACAGGAAAGAGTACATTCCATTCTGACCGAGGATCTTGCAATGAGAAAGCTTTCGGCCCGATGGGTACCAATACTATTTACAGTTGATCATAAGCACACCAGGCGCACATCACGAGTGCGAAACAATCGAAACAATGGCGGCACCCTGGCTCTCCCCCGCCAAAGAAGACAAAGACTGTTCCATCAGCTGTCAAGGTTATGGCATCGGTTTCTGGGATGCAGATGGCATTCTGCTTATATATTATCACCAAAAGGGACAAACTATCACTGGCACATATTATGCTTCACTTCTGAGGCAATTATGGGAAAATATTTAACTTAAGCGTCGCGGAAAGCTTACGAAAGGGGTGTGCTATTCCATCAGACAATGCTCCTGTTCACAAGTCTGTCATTGCCATGGCTGCCATTCACGATTGTGGCTTTACGCTGATTAAGCATCCGCCTTATATACCTGATATCGCTCAATCAGACTTTCATCTATTTCCAAAACTGAAAACAGCTATTTCAGGCACCCACTTTCAGTTCGATAATGACGTCATACATGCAGTGGATGACTATAAAAGTGGCATTGAGGCCCTTAACACCGCTGGTAAAACTGTAAAGATACTGAAAGGAATTATGATGAAAAATAATAAAATATGTTCGGTAAAATTCAAATCCTTCAACATGAGGCTCACATCTATCAGCCCCCGTGAAACATAATAGAGAAGTAAAAATGACAATGTAGGTTAAGGTGAAACAATCAGATGACGAAATATAAAGAAAAAGGAGGCAGACTTGATCACTGTCTCTTCCTCAAGACTCCAGGATAAGGATAAAATAGTAACATAACATACCGCTAATCATAGAAAATTTACAAAACTACTATAATAATTCTTTATCGTAAACTTATTGCATACGTTTGTTACAAACAGAAACTTACTTTAAATGAAAAACAATATTATAATGGTTTACTCACAAAGTAGATCGGTCAAACTTTTAAGCTACTACATTTATACTTAAAAAATACATGTACCAATAAGTCGGTATTCTCATGATGAATTTAGTGTGATGTTTTCTCCGTCAGTTTCATATGCATACAAGTATCTATTACGATAAAACACGACAAATAATTGCGAATCAAAAACTGGAAGAAAATGTGTAATTATAAAAGTGTACGGGAAATTCCCAAAAATTAAAAAATTGAAAATGATAAAAGTTTCCATAATGCATCGGGCGGGTTATCGGTCTATACAAATTGGCGGAACGCCGAATGCGTAAGCCTGCCAAAACACAGACAGATTCTGCCAAAAAGAAACGTAAAAGGGACTGAAATCGGCAAAACCCGAGTTTTTTCTTTATTTTATAATAAAATGATTCGTTGCAACTTAGCAAGAGAAGAAAAGGGAATAGATTCGACTTCCGATTCTTTTTCATATTCAAGCTGCACCGGCTTGTCGGGTTGAATCTGCTTATTGCCAACCTTTAGGTGCGCGACCTTGACCTCTAAAGGTTAAAAATATCCACTAAATCCTTCCCAGGCCCCGTATAAAACACGACACGTCGCTTTTCAATCCTTTTTTTGCTAGACAGGTGCGAAACAAGCCGCTTACAATTTGTGCTTTGGATCTACCGTGGGCACGAGGAGTAGCGTCCCAGTCAGCTGGGGAGGTATCGGTAAGCGCGAGAGTCTTGCACGAGACTATGGAAAATGACCGTGCTGAGGGCGAAGCCTCAGTTGTGAGAAGAAAAATGCCGTCGCATGCCGCGGGCAGCGAGGAACAGATGGATTTAACACCAAGTAAGTGTCGTAGAAATCACGTAGAAGAACGGGTCCGACATTTAGAAAGAAAGGCCGGTTTTTTTTATCATGGTAACGCCGATAGCTGGTCAGATGAAATCAGCCCTACACGGCCTGGTAGTTGGGAGGACCCGCTGGGTCTCTCAGAGCCTGTCAACGACAGTGACGAGTACTCAGTTATTTTACCAGCGGACAAAGCTGAGAATGAACTGGTTGTTATGTCAGACTTTTTCGAGGACGTTGTCCTAGAAGAAAATGTGAACGCGCAGGTGGCGTCGTTAGCTAATACGGATTGTTTGAAGCCAGCGATCATTACCAAGACGGCCGAGAAATACAAGCCGCCAGAGAATTGTGTTAATGTTAGGGCTCCTAAGGTAAATACTAAAGTAAGTAGATTTGGTCAAAGTTAGCTCGACCGTTTTAGGCATTACGAATTACGAATTGGAGGAGGCACAAAGGCTCTTGGGTCTATGTATGGTGCCATTAATGAAATTGACAGGAAAACTTATGCAATATCCAAGTTTCAGGGAAACGTTAAGACCATTAGTGTGGAATCCATATTATTATGTGGTAGTGCATTTTTGAGGCAGGCCTCTGTTCGAAGGATGTACCCGTAACCGAGTGGTTATTCGGGGATGAACTAATAAAGAAAGTGAAAGATACATCAGAAGCAAATAAAGTATATAATGCTTTCTCTGAGAACAGAAGAGGCAGAGCATGGCGAAGCACAGGCCGTGGACGTGGGTCCCAGGGATATAGGACAGGGACTTCTTCAGGCAGGCGTTTTTTAAGGCACCAGCAATACCACAGGGGCAGGGCTTATGGCAACCAGAGACGCCCAATTCGCTGCCATCACAGCCAGCAGTCACAACAGGGCCAGACAAAGGCCGAGGGACAGGCCTAGTAGAGGTAAGTCTATTAAACCCATCAGGAAAATTAAGGTTTAGTCTTCCATTTTGGCAATCCATTACCGATGATGAGTGGGTTTTAGAGACAGTACAAGGCTATAAGTTAGAGTTTGATTCTCCACCTGTACAACCTAGGTTACCAGGTCTGATCTCATTCAGTGAGGCAGAAATTAACATTATAGATGGAGAGGTTGATAAAATTTTGAAGAAAGGGACAATTCAGATTTCTGTACATGAGGAAGATGAGTTCATTCCGAACATCTTCATAGTGACGAAAAAGAATGGCAAGTTTAGACCAGTAATTAATTTGAAAAAAGTTGAATGAGTTTGTAGCCTATCATCATTTCAAACAGGAGACCCTTAGTGTGGTGTCAGTTGAGAATGGTGCTTTTTTTTCTCTTCCATTGATTTGAAAGATGCATATTTTAGTATTCACATGGCTAGGAAGTGTTGGAAATTTTTGAAATTTGAATGGAGAGGAACGTTGTATGAATTTGTGGCTATGCCGTTTGGTTTAACAAGTGCGCCAAGGTATTTACTAAAGTTCTCAAACCAATTTTTGCTAGCATTCGTAGCAGCGGTATTTGTGGATTTCATTACATCGATGATTCCCTTGTAAATGCGGCTGAGAAGGATCAATGTGAAAGAGATTGTTTGGTGTAAGCTGATAAGTTAAAAATGGCAGGGCTTCAGATTAATCAAGGCAGATACATTCATTGTACATTTGGGGTATGTGATTAACTCGCTTACATTCACAGTTTCATTAAGTTTGACAGTGCATGTTCAGTTATGTATACAAATAAGCCAGGTGGAGGTGTGTTAGTGTTGAACGATGTAGCAAAGGAAATTTGGAACTCTTGCGTTGACCGGAATGTCCATATTTCGGTTAGTCATGTACCGGGGAAGATTAACATATATGCATATTATCTCTCCAGGTCAATGCAAACTTCAGGGGAGTGGTCCTTGAATGAGTCCATTTTTCGTAGGATATGTAAACATTATTTTCACCCAGATATTGACTTGTTTGCAAGGAGACTAAATTATAAGTTGCCCAGATTTGTATCATGGTATCCTGACCCTTTAGCATGGGCATCAGATGCCTTTCTTTGGCACGGAAAGATCACTTACTATTTATCTTTCCTCCTTTCAGCCTTGTGGCGAGAGTTATCCAGAAACTGAAGGAGGAAGGGGTAAGTCGGGCTATTCTAGTCATTCCTCTAAGGAGGAACCAGGTATGGTTTCCAGCGCTTTTAAGCGTTGTTGCGGGTGCTCCTGCAAGGCTTCCAAGGTGGAGAAATCTGTTAAGCTCAGCACAGGGCGAGACTCATCCATTGAGTGCTCTGAGACTGATCGCATGTTTCGTATCAGGCGAGCCTTGCAGAAGCAGGGCTTATCGCAACAGTCTGCCAGACTCATTGGATCGCCATGACGGAAGTCAACTAAAAACAATGCGATCTTGCATGGAACAAATGTAAGCCTTTGTGTGTTGGACGGTCGGTTAATTCCAATTGTCCGTCTGTCACGCAATTTATTGATTATTTTTGATAGTGGGAAATCGTATAGTGTCAATTATACCCACAGAAGTATGTTGACTAAGACATTCGCAGTGTAAGGGAGTGATCACTTGGACACTTATCTTATGCAGGATTTAGGAAATTCTATTGTATTTACAGTCTCAAACCTTATAAAAAACTCTAGGCCATCTAAACAACTTTATAAAGTAACAGTTGAAAGGTTTGGTTTGGTTTGTTTTTGTTTAACGTCCTATTAACAGCCAGGGTCATTTAAGGACGTGCCAGGTTTAGAGGTGGAGGAAAGCCGAAGTACCCGGAGAAAAACCACCGGCCTACAGTCAGTACCTGGCAACTGCCCCACGTAGGTTTCGAACTCGCAACCCAGAGGTGGAGGGCTAGTGATAAAGTGTCGGGACACCTTAACCACTCGGCCACCGCGGCCCCTCAGTTGAAAGGTGTTCTAGGGAAAGTTTGCGTGTACTAAGAGTACTGAGAGAGTACTTGGGAAGAATCTAGCAAACTATTAGTGTCATTTAAATTAGGAACACACATTTCTTCTAATATTCTCTCAAGATGGTAAAAGAGTTAATTTGGAAGGTTACAATTTTTCATATTTCGTTATTTCCTGTACCGATTCTGAATGTTTGGTAACGTATTAATGCTGATTAAGTAAATATATTTACGTGTGAGTCAGATATTATAAATTACTTACTACATATAGGAAATCATCCGTGACGACATAACACATGTGGTTACTATACATATATACATAGTATGATACAAAATAAATTTTTGGAAATATTTTTGACTCTTACTTATTTTTTTCATAACCTGATCTTATCTCTCTGTATAGACGATAGACAAGGTACACTGTAGATATGTAAATATGAAGAAAGAAATCATAACGCGTGTAAATGTGACGACTCATTATCACAGATCAAATACTATTGACACTATATATTCCAAAATGTTTGTATGTTTGATGACAATATATTTACACATATAGTACGTAGGATGAAATTAGCAAGTCAATGTCAAGTTAAGCAAACCAACTCAGTGACAGACAAATACTACATGTATATACAATGGAACGCTTGTGTACAGGTATTATGAACTTTATGAGAATGTATTGGTGGTAAATACACACACGCAGCAGAACTACATTCTCGTCATCATAAACTTCTTCAGAAAGTATCATTTGATTAGTAAGACTTATTTTATCAGTGTATATATACCGATACATATATGGACATATTGGTAAAATTCACCATATTTTAAATTATCATACCATAACATTTAAAACAATTGACCGGGAAATTACTGTTTCCTCTAATAAACTGTACATTTATTCTGGTACCAATACGTAGGCTCTCCCTGTTAGTATTATGTATTCCTTGATAAAAGTAATTTTTGACTCATCAGACAATTTTTGTTAAAATACAAGAATTCCTCCTGCAAGTTTATAAGACTTATATAATCAACTATTCAAAAAAAAAAAATGATATCAAGATGGAAGTTTTTATAGGAGGTACAGTGTCTATAGTAAAGCAGGATGATACAGCTGTAATTGACTTTAAATACTTGTTTATGATATAATTACAATGTATATACGGAAACAAACTTGTACATGCATGTTTTAGGCTATACTGCCTTCTAAATGATATAATTACAATGTATATATATACGGAAACAAACTTGTACATGCATGTTTTAGGCTATACTGCCTTCTAAATGAGTATATTGGGGAGGTTGGAATCCCGTTGTTTATAATAATTTTGTATGGTGTGCATGGGTGTGAATGAGTATTGTAATTGAAAGAATGTATAAGGGTAGCGAAGCTTTTATAAGGAATGTTAGAATTAAACAAAGCCAATGTTAAAAATTATTAGCCTGAATTGTAGAGGCTTGGGTGACAAAATTAAGCGTAACGATTTGTTTCAGTACTTAAGAGAAAAACGTTTTTCCAGCTATTGCCTCCAAGATACACACTTCACAGAGAAAGAAGAAGTTTATATTAGTGCTCAATAGGGATATACAAATGTAATCTATATACTAGTTATGGTACTGGTAACTCTAGAGGAGTAGCAATTTTACTAAACAACAATTTCGAAGTAAACATAATGAAACAAACTGCAGACACTGCAGGAAATATCATAACACTAGAGATGTAAGTGGGAAAAATACACATTTCTGCTAATAATCATATATGAACCAAATAGGGACACTCCAGAATTTTACAAGGTGATCAATGATAAAATTCGGGAGACAACATGTGACTTTTGCATAGTTTTAATTATAGAGCTATACATAATCTATCGATCACTCAAAAATCTCAATGTTACCAAAGGGAAATAAACCCAGGGAATTCCTTAAGAACTGGAGACCAATATCACTCCTCAATGTTTCTTACAAAATATTATCGACTTGTCTTGACAATAGAATGAAGAAAGTTCTTGATAAATTAATTCATGAAAATCAGAAAGGATTCCTTTCTGGTAGAAATATTGGTGAAAATACTCGATTGTTGTATGGTATCATGTTCTATACAGAACAACAAAATATACCAGGAACATTATCATTAATAGATTTCGAAAAGGCATTTGATTCTGTGTCCTGGCAATTAATGCACAAAGTTTATAAAAAAATTAACTTTGGTCCTGAATTTATCAATTGGATACAAGTTTTATATCATGACGCAAAGCTTTGTGTACTACAAAATGGTGTTTTTTTTCAAGCTCCCTTCAATATAGGAAGGGGTTTCCGACAAGGTGATCCTATCTCACCGTATATTTTGTTTTGTGTGTAGAAATTACGGGTATCCTAATTAAATCAAATAGAAATGTGAAAGGTAACAAGATATTAAACAAAGAGTACAAATTATTTCAGTATGCTGATGACACTCGAATATCTTTAAATGGTAGTGAAAAAGCTTTTAAAAACTTTGGATCTTCTTGACCAATTCTCTAAATACTCTGGTTTAACTCCTAACTTTGATAAAACTAAGGCAGTTTGGATAGTTTCAACTAAAAACTCTTTGAACAGATTCTGTGAGGATTGGAATCTTGGACAAACCAGCCTTTCAAAGTACTAGGAATAATTTTTAATATCAACCTGATGGCAATGCCTGAACTAAACTACAGAGCCAAACTTAATGAAATTAACAATTCAATAAAACACCGACATAAAAGAAGAATAAGTGTATTAGGTAAAATTACTGTGATAAAGACACTTATCATTCCCAAACTAACACATTTATTTACAAGCATTCCAAAACCTGAAGATAAATTGTTGAAAGAATTGGAGAACATATGCTTTAAATTTGTATGGAATTCTAGAGATAGAGTTGCCAGGAGTCAAATTGTGAAGGTCTACAAAGATGGTGGATGTAGAATGACACATGTATCTTCATTTATAAAATCCTTGAAATTAACTTAGATACGTAAAATTGTCAACTCGGATGCCAGATGGAAAACATTGCTGTTAGATGTATGTGGCACAAATATTAAAAAGTTGTTAGTGTTGGGAGACAACCTTTCACGGAAATACAAATATGTACAAAAATCCATTCTGGAAAGAGGTATTTTCCACCTATATGGAATATACTAGAAACATTGAGATTAAGCCACATGACCTAATGAAAATGCCAATCTGGTATAATACCAGTATCAAAGTGAATAATACGCCAGTTTTTTTTTGTTTTTTTTTTATCAAAATTGGTTTGATAACCAATTAGAGTAAGATATCTGTCGGTCTTGATTTGTAAAAATAATAACTGTGTATATTCTTATAAAGATTTTTGCAGATTATATGATTTCCCCCCACCTCATACACTCTTTAACGGGCTGAGACAAGCTATTAGTAATATATGGTCTGAGTTTAGTCAAAACCACACCATAGTCGACTTTTCACATCCTTTTATTCCAATTTATTTCGAAGCTATTATAAAAAACAAGAAAGACTGTAGAGATATATACAACATGTTTTATTTCTAGACTCAAGTTGGATACAAAATACATTGAAAATTGATCTAATATATTAGAAACTAGTGAAATTGAACTAAACAAATCAGATAACAGTGTTTAAAACAACGAATGATGTCTCGTTGAGATGGCTCCAATACAGGCTTAAACATAGAATATTGGCAACAAATGACTTCCTTACTTAAGATAAATATACATGATGATCCGTCTTCTACATTTTGTAAAGAAGAAGTTGAAACACTTTTACATATGTTTTATGAATGTGAACACGTTGAGAGGCTGTGGATATTACTTGAAAAATGGATATTTGAAAAAAGACTCTATATATTTAAATCTGTTAAAAAACAAATATTGTTTGAAAAAAATAGGTAAACAATATGACATACATAGCCTGATTATACTCATTGTTAAACAATATAACTACAAACAGCGTGATAAAGGGGAACAACTCATGTTTCAACCTAAAGGTGATCAGGCTGATCAACAACCACCCAGCTTTACTAGACCCGGCCCTCTATATTAATGAAGCACTCACGAAACAACGGATGGAAGTGTACAGTAAGGCCCTGTGGTTAAAGAAGAACAAACATATTTCTGGTACGTGGACCATTGATTGTCGTATTGTTATCCGCGATAACCAGCAACGTAAGGCCCATGTCACTACTCTGCGTGATCTACACAACTATCCCGACCTCCCATGCGGTCCGGGCCCAGGACTCTCGCTCAACGCGTCTCTGTGTCTACGCCGACCAAATAGACTATAACATGTACCTGACAAAACACTAATGTCTTAATAAGATATTGAATGTTTAGTGATGTTTTAATTATTCGCGCTCGATCTTCTCAAATTCACAGTGTTGTTTGTAAGCAAATTGCGATATATCATCAATCTAAAAAGTGTAGTTTTTAAATATCCATTTTTGAATACTGCCATTCTATAGAGATTTAAAAATCACTGGTTAGTACTCAGTTCTTTACATTGTATTTAGTAAAACAAACCTTATATATTAGGTGTACATGCAAAACTAGTAAACATCATTCAGATGAAATCTATGTACAGCTAGTAGTACATGATAAAAAGGCAAAATACGTAACATATATATTAGAGGAAACAGTAATTTCCCGGTCAATTGTTTCAAATGTTATGCTATGATAGTGAATTTTACCAATATGTCCATATATGTATCGGTATATATACACTGATAAAATAAGTCTTACTAATCAAATGATACTTTCTGAAGAAGTTTATGATGACGAGAATGTAATTCTGCTGCGTGTGTGTATTTACCACCAATACATATTCTCTGTTGAAAATTTATTCTACATGTAATTTTTTGTTTTTTTTCACAAGTGTTTACATTGTACCTCACACGATCAGCTGAGTGCATAAGGTGGGTCGTCACGGTTGGGCGGTTTTGTACGCCAAGTCTATGTTTAAACACCACACACGTGTACTCCTGCATTGATCGTGTCAAAACTGAAACTCGTGTGAATCTTTTATCTTCCAATGTAGTATTATTTTTTTCATAACATCTAAAAGCTGTCCTGAAAATTTACTTTTATTTGCCACAGTAACGTTTAAATATTCTTACATACAAAGTTCATAATACATGTACACAAGCGTTCCATTGTATATACATATAGTATTTGTCTGTCACTGAATTGGTTTGCGTAACTTGACATTGACTTGCTAATTTCATCCTACGTACTATATGTGTAAATATATTGTCATCAAACATACAAACATTTTGGAATATATAGTGTCAATAGTATTTGATCTGTGATAATGAGTCGTCACATTTACACGCGTTATGATTTCTTTCTTCATATTTACCTATCTACAGTGTACCTTGTCTATCGTCTATACAGTGAGATAAGATCAGGTTATGAACAAAATAAGAGTCAAAAACATACTATGTATATATTTATAGTAACCACATGTGTTATGTCGTCACGGATGATTTCCTATATGCTTGTATACAACGAGTCCACTTTTACAATCAAGCTTACCCGCCTATAATGGAGTCGCCTTATTTTATATTATACACGTGCACGTGGTGACCCTACCCGTGATGACAGACGCCTGTGTCTGACTATCTTAGATTATTAGTTACAATCATCCTCTAACCAACCATGTGGTTGCTGTATGTATAAAATCAATGCTTATTAGATAAAATGTATTAATATTTCCTTCCTAAATATCATGATCACAATTAAATTTCCAATGTATTTAGCTCTACCCCATACAGAAAAAAACCCCAAAAACTTTCTCATGTTATTCTTAGTCTTGTTTATATATATTTATATGATGTTGTTTATAGTGTATCTCCTCCCCATGACATGTTTATTTTGTAATACTCTTCCCTCCATGTATCTCATGTATCGCACAGCGCTACATCATTTTGATTACGGTTACATGTCTTTTGTATATATATGATTAAGTTGGGGATACGTGATATACATGGAAGTTATATTTTATATCAAGCATCCAATTTTTTTTATTCTGATATACTATATGTTTATATTCTATATCTTGTTGAGAAACATGTAACTTTTAGTTTATTATTAAAAAATCTACTACTCTTGTGTAATGATATTGAACAAAATCCTGGTCCTCTGCGCAATCTCCAAATTTCTCATCTGAATATAAGATCGATTAGGAATAAATTAGACATAATAGATAATGAACTCTCTGAAAATGATATAATTTGTCTTACAGAAACCCATCTTAGCCCGCTAATATCAGACAATGACCTTATTTTAGACAGTTTTAAAATTTTTTATCGAAGGGATAGACAGGTAGGATTTGGAGGTGGAATTATTATATATACAAAATATACTGTGGTCAGTAAGCGTAGAAGAGATCTGGAGTGTGAAGATATTGAAATTATTTGGTTAGAAGTTATAGTCAATAACCATAAGTTACTATTAGGATGTATTTATAGACCCGAATCCAATGTAGAATACTGGAGAAAACTAGATGACATGTTTGATAAAGTTTTTGATGATAATGTTACTGATGTAGTTATAACTGATGATATTAATGTAGATATGTTAAACCTTCAGCCACACTCTCATCTAGGCCAATTACTAACAAAATATAATCTAAGCAGTTTTATTAATGAACCCACTCGAATTACTCCTACCTCTTCTTCTTCTATTGACATTGTTCTATCTAATAACAATAATCTAATAAGGGACACCATTGTTCTTGCTCCTATTTGTAGTGATCATTGTCTTATTAATTTTAGTATATCATATTCAGTGTATAAACAAACTACATATAAGAAAACGATATATGAATATGATCGTGCTGACATTGATAGGATAAATGATAATATAAGTAATATTGACTGGATCTCTTTTTCACAAAGTAATGATGTAAATGAATTTAGTAATATTTTAGTTGAAACAATCAATACGCAAATACATGATTTTGTGCCTCAGAAAATAGTAACAGTGAGACCAAATGATAAGCCCTGGTTTACTAATATGATAAGATTAAAAATTAGACAGAGAAATCGTATTCATAAAAAGGCTGTTACTTCTAACTCTACTACTCACTGGGAAAGGTACAGGTTAGTTCGAAATGAAACTATTGATCTAATTAGAGAAACAAAAAATCAATACCTCGTGAAACTTGAAGCATCATTAAATAAAAAAAAACCTTGCCTCCAGATAAGTGGTGGAAAATAGCTAAATCTCTATTAAAAATTGATAATAAGCAATCTTCTATTCCCCCTCTGAAACATAATGATCTTTTCTTCAGCATCCATTTGAAAAGGCAGAACGCTTGAACACTTATTTTTCTTCAATTTCTACTTCTTCTAATGACCTTGAACCTCCTCCTCCTCCTCCTCCTCCTCCTGAATTTCCTTTCAAAATTGACAACATTGTATTTACTCAACAGGACATCAATGATCAACTTTCCACTTTAAATGAAAAGAAACCCGCTGGTCCTGATGGGTTAGTCCCAAAATTTATCAAACTAATAACACCCTCTATCACTCTTCCCCTTACCCTTCTTTGCAACAAAACTATGAACACTGGTTCTATTCCTTTATCATGGAAAACAGCTAACATCAATGCTATATACAAAGGAAAAGGTGACGCGAATGATGTTTCAAATTATCGTCCTATTTCTATTACTTCCTGTTTTAGCAAAGTAATCGAAAAAGTAATTTTTAAGTATCTGTATAATTACCTACGTGAATGTGAAGTTATCACTAAACATCAGTCTGGCTTTATCCCCGGTGATTCAACTGTTAATCAACTTCTTTCCATATTCAATAATATTATTGAATCCTTAGACAAGGGAAAAGAAGTTCGGTCAGTTTTCTGTGATATAAGTAAAGCCTTTGATAGAGTGTGGCATGATGGATTATTATATAAATTAGAATCATATGGTTTCAAAGGAAAATTATGTGGGTGGTTTAAAAATTATCTATCTGATGGAAAGCAACGCGTTTTAACTGAAGGCGTCTACTCCATGTTTAAACCTGTTAATGCTGGGGTTCCCCAGGGATCGGTTTTAGGCCCGTTTTTATTTTTATTATATATAAATGATATTACTGATGTTGTCACTAGTGATTGCCAATTGTTTGCAGATGACACCTCATTAAGTGAAGTCATTGATAATAAAAAAATTAATGCAGCCAATACACTTTCGCAAAACTTATCAAATATTAGTACCTCGGCTAAGAAATGGGATATAAAGTTTAACCCCACAAAAACTGAATCATTGATATTCTCCAGGAAACGAAATGTTGTTCATCCCGATATATATTTTGATAATAATACAGTTCAATCTTCCACCACCCATATGCATTTAGGAGTAATACTATCTGATGATTGTAAATTGACTCATCATATTGATTATATATACCAGAAAGCTTTTAAGAGAATAAATATTCTAAAAACATTAAAATCAAGAGTTTCACGTAAAACTCTTTTAAACATATACAAAACTTATATTTTACCTATTTTAGAATATGCAGATGTTTTATGGGATAATTGCTCTGATCAATGTAAAAATCTACTAGAATCTGTTCATTTAGAAGCTGCCAGGGTTATAACGGGAATCTCTCTCTGATCGGCGTCAAAAACACAAACTTATACTTATGTTTAAGATACTCCACGGCATGTCCCCACAACATTTGAATGAAATTGTACAGCCATTTTTAGATCAGCTTGAAAATGAAAGATATCCACTAAGAATGACCAGAAATTTTAACACTCCTATATATAGAACAGCAAGTTATTACAGCAGCTTTTTCCCTAGTACCTTTAGGGAATTTAATTCCTTTGCTTTAAATTTTGATCTATCTAATGTTCATTCTATTACGCAATTCAAAACACTTATTTCTCAAATTAAAAAAGTGGAATCTGGTGCAACACAAGCTTTTATGAATAACGGTTTGCGAATTATGAATATTATTTTGTGCCAGCTCAGAAATTCTGCTAGCAATCTAAATTCTGACCTCTTTTGTGATCATCTACGAGATTCTCCAGTATGTTCTTGCAACCTCGGTAGTGAAACAGCTCAACATTATTTATTTATATGTCCATTATTTAATGAACCAAGAGCAACACTCAGAATCCATGTGAGTAATCCTATTATTCCCCATTCACATTTTAACATTAAAACCCTATTGCATGGTTGTCATGATTGCAACGAAGAAACAAATTTGTATCTGTTAAAATGTATATCCGAATACGTACTAAAACTGGGAGATTTGCCTAGATTCTTTCTACTATGTGTGACGGGTTGGGGAGATACACTAATATAATATTTTGTTTACTGTTTATATGTTTTGTTACCATTGTACCATACCGGATTTGTTTGGAGATGGCTAAAATAGGCTTTGCCTGATGCCAAATCCTTTTGCTTTTTGCAATAAAATTTGTTGAAATTGAAACTCATGTTTGAAAGTGTAAAGAGAATACTTGTGGACTATTACAATATGGGAAATATACATCAACTATAAATGGTAGGTACACTTTATTCACTCACAAATGGAGGCTTTTTTTTCGTAATCTTTTTGATCAATAGACAGAAAAGAATTCATCACTTCTGTCATATTATTTTATACGATATGCTGCCTTCTATGAAAGTTAATGTTGAAGGCAGGGATAGATTTACAGTTTAAGTCCTTACAGAAAATTTTAACTAGTTCTAATTGGTCTTCCGCAGGTACTTTCCGGATATTTTACCTGAGGGACACAAACTTCATTGACAGGCCAGAATGTGGATTTGGCGAGACCGAGGTTTCCAAAGTGGAAAAATTGTTGATATGACAAATAAATATGAGTTTTTTTTTCCTGTTTTCCCCCTTTTTTATTGATGGGTAATCGCTTTGAAGGTGCAGATTCAACCTGACAAGCCGGAGGGGCTTAAATAAAAGAGAATCCCCCCTCATCCGTATACTAGATATGTAAACATACCGCCATGTCTGTAGTTTATGTGGAGTGCACGTTGTTATAGCCTCGTTCTCGGCTCCGTCAGTAATATCGCGATACAAATGAAAGCAGCGAGTTATTTTTTTGCTCTGCCTTGCAATGTAAACTGAATAAACATTGAAGTACATGTAACCAGTCTATAATTGTCCTAATGCTGCGAAGCTCTGTTTGCGTATAAAATAACAACACAAAATACAGAATATGGCGGAAAATGGCACACTTATCTTTTTAAGTGGCCTATGATATTTTATTATGAATTAATTATGTATATTTCTTCAGATGAACTTAAGAAAATATAATGTAAATAACAAAGGTGAGCGGCACAAAGTCGGCCGCTGGTAATCAAAAGTCATAGTCAACAAAACAAGAGTGTCAAGGGCGGGAAGGGGATGGGTTTTTGAAATTAAAGCTATTCCCAAATCGTTTGCAACCTTGGCTGCACGTGCAGTTGGAACTTTCGCTTTCGATTTATCAAGATGAATATGTATTTGCTTCTGAATTTTATAGAAGATTTAAAATTTTGTCTCTGAATCAAAATGGCGTCGTGAAATTTTTTTCCAGGAATGATATGGGGTTCAGGGATGCTGAACACGGGCTAAACTCGGTCCTATTGACCAATGACATTTGACCTATCACGCATGACCCGGATGTACTGTTTCCCTAACAATGGAATGGGCGGAGCCTACTAACTTGCATACATATATAACATGTGACGTCATTACAATCAATTAATACTACTATATTAAGTGCTACTAAAACTAAACAATATTACAAGTTTGGCAAATACTAAAAACTAAACAATATTACAAGTTTGGCAAACACATGTTTGTTCACAAACTTTTATTGATACACTTATGTCTCAAGGACTCCCCCGATCAAGCGTCCAGACCAGTGGTCATTTTATGTTAGGAGAGCGTGAATGAGCATCTTGGTCTGCCATTAACACGTGTCCAACTAGAATTTTAGGTTATTTAGAGTATTTGGCTTTAAACTCCAGAGCACATTGAATCTTCTAATACTTTTTTATTGCTGTCTTTCTTTTGTTAAGGCAGAGACCTATATACTAGGGATTCGCAACAAGCTCATTGGCTTACCAAACGTCACCGCCGAGCGGAAGTTCGGGTCATTTATCCCAGAGTCCATTGCTGCTCCTAATGTTTAGACGCCATATTGAAAGTACGCCTGAAACACAGTCAGCTTTATCACAGCTCATAGAAGACTATTGTCCGATAACAAATCACGGGAATCAAACGTAAGTGCAATTTTTTCTATGTAAACTGGTGTTTCAAACGTATTCCGTCGTACTTTATGTTCGGAAGACTGCACATGTGACCGTTCAACTTCTTTTCACGGCGATTACCGCGCTGGTTAGCTTATGTCGGACCGCTTATGTCTGGTGTTAAGGACAGTGCTACATGGTTTCAGTTTAACTCCTTTTTTATTTATTGACCAATTTCAAAATGGTTTTCAAATAATTCTTGCTCGATAGTTACTCTATCGCGTTTAGTCAAATTTGTTGTGTAATTCATTGTGAATATTTAGTAATTGCCCAGTGAAAATAAGTAAACAAAACAAATTATGGTTATACTGGCTGGTGTTAAGGACAGTGCTACATGGTTTCAGATTAACTCCTTTTTTTATTTATTGACCAATTTCAAAATGTTTTTCAAATAATTCTTGCTCGATAGTTACTGTATCGCGTTTAGTCAAATTTGTTGTGTAATTCATTGTGAATATTTAGTTATTGCCCAGTGAAAATTGGTAAAAAAAACAAGGGAAAAAGATGGCTGGTATACTATCGTCTATTTTATTTTTAACTGGAAGGTGTATATAATTTAAACTATCCATTAATTATATTCATTTCAACTTTAATATCATATTTATGATTAGATTAGTGATTTGATAGCTATAATCTGTAGAATTTTATATAGTATAACCATGACTTCTGTTAACATTGATCTCATGAATAATAAAGCCATTATTGAAAGAAATGCATTAATTGAAACTAATTGAAAAAAACATAAATCAGTCTAATGTAAATTAAATTAAACATTATACTTTTTGTAAATTATTTAGTGTTTCAAAACAGATATTTGATACAGAATTGCAGGGATTGATCGAGGAATGAGTGTGATGGAATATAATAGCTATGATATCTTTTGCACATAGCAAAACATTAAATACTGTGGTATATATTTTATTGTATTGTGTGGGAAATTAATAAAATCAAAATGTTATATATTTTTTTCCCCATTATGACCGATATATATATACCCCCCCCCCCCCCCCCCCCAACCTTTGGGGCATTGATCACACCTCACCTTTGATAAAAACACCTAGTCATGGGGCATCTCCTAATAAACTCAGAGGGGGTCCATTCAGAATATATGTAGAGTATATACCTGTACTTCTGGGTCTACAGAAAAAAATATTGTCATGGTGATCACCTGGGCTCCCCCACTCCATCCAAACCATAAGGACATTGGCCACACCTTTATTACCTTTGAGATATACATCAATCAACTGGTGTGTCTCATTGTCAACACCTGTCCTGAGGCAGGCCATGTCCATCTCCCCAAAATACTAGAGTTCACTAAAGGCATGCTGTGCAGTATACAATCTAAATATTTACCTGTACTCTGGAAGACAAAAATCCCTCAGGTGTGTCCTCATTCCCTAATTAAACTTATATGAGTCCATTCATATTTAGATATATATGTTTTTAGGTTAATTTTGAATTTACGAATCTGTTTAATCAACATTTGGGCTATATGAATTTACTGCAGGGTATTTGAAATTTGAACGTTTCAAATTTAAATCTTATAGAAGCTTCTCTGCCTATTCTATACCATAATGTATCAATACTTATTAAACTTGATTTTTTTTTCAGAATGCCAAAGAAGAAAAGATCTACCATTGGTACATGACCCAAGTACTATCAAAGTTTTCAATACTAAATAATAAAATATTATCAATCATCAAACATGACAGTGTTTTTTTTTTTTTTTTTTCATTTTACTTTTGCTATAGCATTTGTCTAATAAACAAGAAATATCTCTAAAAAAAGATAAAAGGCATAGTTTTAATGCTGGTTTTTATACTGTAAAACTGCTGGTGAAATAAATCAACGAATCACTGGTCTAGTGGTGGGTGCAGATGAGCTCTATAAGGCCTATAGGTATACAAGATATATAACATTAAACAACTACAGATGTGTACAGGAGAGTGTTACATACATGTACATGAAAACTGTTCAATATAAAATTATCTACACTAATAAATTTTGTCTTTTGCAAGCCAAATATAGATATTACATGTAACCTAAATTTGACAACTCTCTAACATTATTAACAGATAATAGTTGGATTAATTTAAAAACAAAATGTCTTTTGTAGTAATATTGTTTTATACATTTTACCCTCAGACCTGTATATAATGGACATATCAAAAAAAAATGAAACTCGCCCTCGATGTCACCCAAATCACAATTGTTACAGGTTCTATTTCTTAGGGTAATATTATTATGTCTACCTATTTCTATATTTAATTTGTGTGAGGATGCTCCACATACATTTATATTTAGTTTCTATAGGTTTAAAACTGTACACTGACTATCTATCAGATATCGATATATAATCTACCTTTTGAAGAACTAGATATCTGTTAACATGTTTTGTTTTGTAACATCGGTCAATCTCTGCTCAATGCTTTTAAAAACATAGTCTACTGGTGAATTAGAATAAAACATGTACTCAATACCTAAAGCGGCTAATTCATTCTTAATGTCACATATCCACACGTCATTCTCATTTACCATTTCATCAAGACATGTTTTCATTACCAGATTATCCGACTGTTTCACCAATATTTGAACACTCTTAATTTTCTCATAATAGTTATAATCTACCCAATTCACAGTAAACAGTCATTGCAAGTTGATTTAGGCACCTTATTAAGTTAAGTATTTTTTTTTACAGAATTTCTTAGGTACACTTTCGACATCTGGTGCTTTATGAAATCCCCATATTTCCGATGCATAACGTAAAATACTATTTATATACGAATAAAAAATAAAACAATAAGTTTCTACATTCAAGAAATGATTTCTAAGAGAAGTTGTCAGAGAAAATAAAGCTTTTCTGTCTTGTTCTGCAAAATGTTTTTGTGTTTTGTAAAACTTCCCATTGTAGTTGAACAGCATACCCAATAATTTAAAACTGTCAACAATTTCTATATTGTCATTATTATTCATTATTATATTTCCATGGCTCATTATTTTTTATTTGTCCACAATTTCTAAACACCATGATTTTAGTTATATCAACATTGACCTCCAGATTCCATTTTATGGTATATGCATATACAGAATCCAACATAATTTGTAAATCTTCTGGGCAGTTAACAAATATATCCAAACATAATTTGTAAATCTTCTGGGCAGTTAACAAATAAAGCCATGTCGTCGGTATGTATACATTAGCAAGAAAAGATTAAGCATCTGTAATTCAATACTTGGACAGTTGTCATTAATAAAGTGTATTTAGATACAAAGAAAATAACACAGGTGATTATATTTCCCCTTGTAAGAGTCCGGTATAATTAGGGAAGCACTGACTGAAGTCAGTATCACTATTGAAAATATAAGAATCGTCGTCAGTATATTTCTCTATAACATCTAAATTTAGATCATCGTCTAATGGCAGAAAATCGGACGACATTTTCCATGTGTTTCTATATGAATCTTTAACGGAAAAATGGTGCTTTTTTCGGTTAGACACTACGTAAATATCGTTGTTCACATCTTCCGATATACATTACAGTGCATAGGTATAACTATCGCCAGTGTGAAGTTATCTCGGCCAAACGCGGTGACACATGTGCACAGACAGTCGTCGCCATCTCTTGGCACGGCACATGTCACTAATATAAACAACTCCGATATCCACCTATTGCGCAGCCGCAGCGCTTGGTCTCGCTAGATCTCGTGCTAAATATACCTCCGGTTATGAGAACAATAGGTGAGGTCGTGACTATGCGAGAAAAGCGGTTGTTGCGAGTCCCTAGTATATAGGTCTCTGGTTAAGGGTCATCTATATAGCAGAATAATGTTGAATTTCAATCATGAATAAATATCTTTAAATTTGCACCAAAATAGTCATGTAATATACCAAAATGTTTGTTTGGACATGTAGTGTCTTAAAATCGCAAATAATTTGATGTAGATGCTAACAATTTCTTCTATAGAGTTACTTTGTGGTTAGTTGTAGCATGGAATAATTCTAAGTCACAAAAATAACCAAACCTGAAAAATAGCCCAGCTGTCATGCTCACAAGTGTCTATAGCACAGGGTAGGAGCATTCGTTTGACCGAATTTGACTTTATGTAGGTAGAAAAACACATATTTTGTTTTGACCTTGAAATGCAAATGGCGGCTGTGGATGATATTACACAAATATGGCATAAAGGGAGGCATTTCAGCGGTTAAAAATGCTCCTATATCATACTTTTAAGACATCTGATTATAGTAAGAATCACCTTTTAAGATAAATTGTCAAACTGGTGAGTTTTGGGCCTTTTGCAGAAATATATATCTTTTACCCCAAACTCAACGGATGAACATTTCCCCCTAAAAACATTCTTCCTGCCATGTCTAGAGTTCTCTATTGTATCTAATATGAGCATTTTTGACGTTTGAAATACCTTCTTATATGCCATAATTGTGTGATGTTATTCACAACTGCCATTTGCATTTCAAGGTCTTAATAAAATCATTGTTAATACATATCATAAAGTCCAATCTAGTCAAACCAATGCTCCTATTTTGTTCTTTAGACCCTTGTGAGCAAAACGACATGACTGTTTTGCACAATAAATGCAATACAAATGAGTTAATTATGTCCCCCTGAAACATGCATTTTTCTCATGTTTTGTTGAAATTTACAAACTACTGAACAAATTAAATGTCAACAGCCCACAGTTTGACATGATACATATCAAAATTTTATCAAGTTACTTCTATTAAATTGCACCCTAGTAGGGATGTATAGCCTTGTAAAATATCAACTGTTTGGCTGGATTTGCTGTTTAGATGCCCCTTAAAGTGAATTTGTTCTCGCATCAACGTTTTGCATGTCGGTATCCTCATGATGAATTTAAAGTGACATTTCTCCGTCTAGTTCACATTATGTTAATCAAGATAAAATAAGTAAGCTTTAAAATGTAAACATCCATATCAATTTGACCAGGTGATCATTCCAAAGTACTGTTAACTACTTTAAATAAACACAATTTTATTAATTATTAGCATAACCACAGAGTATAAAGTTTAGGGAAGGACACATGAAGAAAAATGTCCTAGGTGATAAATAACTGTGATAATAATATTAGATATTATCAATACACCTAAAAAGCAGACAGTTTGGCCTGCATGCCTACACGAGTTATTCCTTGTAAGTATACATATTATTGTTTCTTTCTTCTTCTCCCTTCAGCATGTCACAGTTAAACATTATCAGGACGCATAACCTGTTAGTGATACAAAAAAAAAAAAAAAAACTAAACAGATTAGAAGCGCTGTTACCCTAGGAAGGATGGTCAACGTATTCATTTGAAGAAAATTGTGTTTTTCTAATCGGCTACAGACCAAGCAAAAAGTATATCTAGAATCTTGTCAACCGATTTTCACATCATTTCGTTTACAAGCAGTGCATTTGGTGGGGAGCCTTAATAATTCGTTACACAACTCAGAATTTGTTTCCCATCAGAGCAAATATCCACTTCGGGATGTATATAAAGCCTGGAATCAGCCGTCCAATCCATTGTGTCTTTGGGAAGATCATCATGATTTCCCTGAGGTTCCTAATAGATATTCTTTCTTTACCTGAAATATGAATACAATGAAATGGTAATAGAGACAAAACTATAACCCCTTTTCAAGGAGTAGTCTACCGTTAATGATAATAAACCGCTATTATCTATACAAATGTATTGGTTGTACAAAGACATAGGCTAACAACACCATCAAATAGAAACTGTATGTAACACATAATAAAGCAGCATATACATTTATTAGTTTTTCGTCGTTCTAATGCTAATTAGTGATGCTAGAGGCCAAACGTATGGAAAGTCAGAAGGTGAGTAATGTTGATACCGGTATTCAGTAACGCTATGGTTGAGCTTGTTACACGGAAAGTAACTCTGATACCACATATATTGCTGCAGAAGTAATGCTATTATTCCTAAATTTAAAGCTTGCAAATTTAAATTCATTAAAACGTTGAAAATAGAATTTTATATAGCAAAAAGAAAGAATTTACTGGTTCTTTTATAATGCTCTTGTAGAGCAATGAGAACATTTTTTTTTATTCACTAGTACAGTTATTTATGGTCTATGTTATAGTCATTATTTTACTCAATATTGTGTGTGTATGTGTGTATGAGGGTGTGTGTGGTGTGGTAGGCTTACACTGAATGAATGAATCATAAAATGAATGAAATGAAAAGAAACAAAATGGAATGAATGAATGAATGAGTGAATGAATGAATGAGTGAATGAATGAATGAATGAATGAATGAATGAATGAATGAATGATGTATAATGAGAGTCCTCTTGCATGAGGACATATGTGTACAGATGCTGAACCCAGGGTCCCAACCCTGGCAGTCATCTCTAGGTTCAAATGTCTGGGCAATAAAAAGATTATTTTGAAAAAAATCCAACTCTGATACCGGTATTGAGTAATGCTATGGTTGAGCTTGTTGAAGGTAAGTAACCCTGATAGCGGTATCAAGTAACGTTATGGTTTAGCTTGTTGAATGGGAAGTAACTCTGATACCTGTATTGAGTAACGCTATGGCTGAGTTTGTTGAAGGTAAGTAACCCTGATAGCGGCATTAAGTAACGCTATGATTGACATTGTAGTTGGGAAATCACCTTTATATCGGTATTATTTAACTCTTTGGTTGATCTAGTTGAAGGGAAGTGACCCTGATACCGATATTAAATAACGTTTTAGCTGAGTGTTTTGTAGTGAAGTATTCTTCATACCGGTATTGCGTAACGGTATGGTTGAACATGTTGAAGGTAAGTATCTCTGATACCGGTATTTTGTAACCTTATGGCTGTGCATTTTGAATGACTGTGCAACATTAAAAACTGCATCATGGAGATTCCCTTTTCAAATTTGACCCAGACGATCATTTTCACGAAACTTTCCATGGTAATAAAAAATTTGGCTGGTGTTTTTTTTTAATCCATGAGTTATTTTAAATACATACCATCAATGTCCATGAAGCCATACTCTGATCCAAGTTCAGCTGTTATCATTATCTTCCCTGTCTTTTTCATGATGTTAGGATCTAGTATAAACAAACAAATCACTTGGTCTAAGGAAACATAAGTAAACATCTGTTTCAGGAAGAAAATAATGCCAGGGACTTTTTTTTTTAGTAAGAAATGGAATATATGGCTTGTTATTATCAAAACCGTATCAACGTTACCAAATCTGATATGATTAACTTATGCTAAATATGTAAATCCAGAAGTAAAGTAAGGAAATACAAATTAGCTTAAACAAGTTTTTAAATAGTTTAGCCTTAAACCTACTGAGTATCATTGTTCGCTTTTAATGATTTTTTAATCAAATTAATACATGTTAATGATGCATTTCGCGCAATATTTCACTGTGATGTACAACTCGACAAAAGCCAAGATGAAACATTATGGATATACCTGTTTGAATGTTTTGGTATCAAAATTTACTTTGCCACGCTGTAGATCAACTTTATTTTATTTCATAAGAGACTGAATTTATTGAGAATCTGATAAGAATAGGGAGCAAATACCTTGCTCGTTTTCATTTTTAGATGTTTGGATGATGCGACGTCAAATGCAACATGTGTATTAACCATTTTGATCATATGTATGACAGCGAATCTAAAGTGACAGGTAAGCAGAATAAGTGTGATTTAGATATCCTTATTGGTGCTTTTCCCCATCTCAAAATGATCGTGTCATGTAGCATTCGATTATATATTCAGGGATTGTTCCTCATATCTCGGTATTTACTACAAATGTCGACTAAAAACCGTTTTCGAAAGAAGCAACCTGATGAAAACTACGGAATAATCATTATAAAGGTAAATACGTGTGTATGATGTTTTATATTTGGTGGTTCAGTTATTGCTATTCCGGTTTTCATTTCGTGAACGTGACTTTGACCTTTATATGCAAATTCTGTGTCGTTAATGAAACAGAAAACACGAACCCTTTAGAAACATCTATATAATCCGGTTTTTAATTGTCTGTGAAATCGATCTTTTTGTTAATATTTTCCACTGTTTTTGAGTAAGATTTACAATTCATATCAAATGTTGGGTATTTTAGCAAATATGTCAGTTATTAAAACAGGAAGTGGATCGTTATAGTGAAACAGCCAAAAGTCAGCTGGGAGTGCATCGATGATAAAAAGTCATACAAGGAGTTACTTCGTAAAATTTAAACATGAAGTGTGTCAATAAAAGGGAAACATAAGATGTATCTACAGGAATGCCATTCAGTTGGTCAATAATGTATCAGTTTATCATTAAAAGATCAGTAATAAACGGACCATACCCGATGCCAGACAGACCACTGCTTTGCCGGAGTACTCTACAGACTCTCCCACTTCAAACGACCTCCTGACATCAACATTATCCTGTATAAAATGACATGTTCCGTATATATCTGCATCACTTATAAATATTTAATATATTTGAACTGGTGGTTAATTCTGATATATACAATATTTTCACAATTTCGTTGAAATGAAGTCCATGCAAACTGAATCATTGACACAGCAGTAAGTTTCATTACATGGATTATATCAATACAAAAGCTGATATATGAAAATCTCGTAATTAGACAGAGGTTGATTTATACAGGTTATACACTATCTGATATCCATTGGTGAAAACCCATCCCATGGTTTGAAATACTCTTAGTGAGGAGATGGAAAAGTTCTGTTTTGACCGGCCCTGGCCACAAACTCAGCATGGCTACATTGTGTTTCTTCAGCTCAATAGCGCAATCTTTTGCCATTCTGTCACACTGTCAAGAAGACACAAATATTTGTTTATTTCTAAATAAGATCAATTTCAGAGAAAATCAATTCTCTCTATCTCTATAGTTGATAAAACAAGGATAAGCGCCATGTAGTGTTAATATAAGGAGATACCGAGAAGAAATGTTCAGTTGTAGTTCCATTGTAATCGCTCATTTTGGTTATTTTTCCACCAATTGGACCAAATTAAGTCGCCTTCACCAATGCTAGTTCAGACCACTTTGAACAAATCCCTTGTGGAAAGAATTTTAAACAAATTATAACATTTCTTTTCTTTACTGTCCTATACTGATCTTTTGATATTTGTATACAATATGACTCAACTTTTCTTCTTCTGGTCAATCCCAAAATTTAACATGCATAACTAAAGACAAAGAAGAAATATGCATCTATAATTTCAAAGATCCTAAGACAGTCAAGAGGCCCAGAGGGCCTGCATCACTCATCTGGATATTCCAGAAATCATAGCAAAATACTCATAAAGAAAAATAACAGTAAAGTTCGAAAATCTAGAAACCAATTGGACCTATATTTGTATAAGATCCTTGAAGTACTTTCTGAGAGATAGAAGTAATAACATTTAAATGTTAAATTCAAAATTACCAACTGTGACCTGCATGTCCACCATTTTGTTTACTCGGTCAGTCATAAAATCAAACAGGCATGTCTAGGGGGAACTTTTCTAGTGCTTACTAAACAATAGTGATAACAAGGATGGTTTACGGACAGACCACAGATGAAGGGTGATTGAAATACCTCGCCATCTGACAATGTTGGGCTAAAAAGACTCATGTCAATATAAAGGAGGCTACCATTATTGTACCAGTCGTAATCCAAAGAAATTTAAATCTTGGAATTGAAGAGAAGAAGCATTAAACAAAAGTATGGTATAACTTACAGCCTCTTTCCAACTCCATAAGGCACATTGAAGAGATAGGATAGTCCCCCAAAAGATGATATATTGACAATGAGCCCCTTTTTCCTGGGCACCATCATCCTGGCAGCGTGGGTTGTACACAGGTAGTGGTTTCTAAAATTAATGTCATATCGAAAACCATTTAAAGCAAGTTTGCACTGTTGCAATGATATATACTTCCCCATACTTCAACAAATTTATTTATTTTAAAAATGAACAATGAGCCATAACTCTGTATAAATGATGTAGTTCAATATGCCCCCAGTACAGTGGTTCTCACATACAAAGGAGGCAATCAAATAACTTATGTTATTAATAGTATATGTCAAGTGGATTTTCTCTAAACCGATCATGCATAGTAAATGAATACTTGGCCGGTTTAGAAATGGTTCGTTTTGGAGAAGTGATCCAATTTGACGGGTAAGGACCAGGAGATTTGATGAAGGTTTGTACCTTTGAATCTTTGGTAATAGTATTAATATAAGTATAGATTATATAAGAAATAAACGAACTATATTATTTTTGATACCTATGTGCTTACGGGGCTATTCAAGGAATATTCGTTGTAAACAAGACCGGTATTGCAAATATAATTAAAATGATAATTTTTAAAACGTAGACAAACTTATCATGTTGCGCTAGCACACAATATGTCATTTTTCTACAAGGTTCTGGTATTTAACTCGACAAGAGATACGTAAGATGCCAAGACAGTTTAATTCTTCCCTCAATAGTCCTAACCTTATTTATCTTTATAAGATGCCAATGAAGCTCTCCAATATAAGTCAGGTAATTGGCTAAAAGCGTAACAGCCTTCTCTCTAAATTACAGGTCAAATAAGTAATATTTTAATCTTTTTTACTTCAGAAGAAATTGAAAATGCACAACTCAACACAAAGTTTAACAGAATAAATTCTGCATGAGATTGACTACCATGACTGGTGGTATTCATACGCCATTCATAACTTTGTTTACAAACAGATCAATTATTTAGATCTATAGTGGGAACTTGAAGGAAAGAAGAGAAAGAAAATTAATTATTCCTCACCTTGGGGGAGTTACAATGAAATCTCAATCTTTGGGGTGATATTCGTGATTGTCCAACCAGTGGCAAAGCCTTGGATTCGAAATTCAAGAACCACAATGCCTTAGTGTGTTGACATCCTAAGGTGATGACTTGATCTCCATATTAATGCCCTTACCAAAAATGTCACCAAAAGTGTTGTAACACTAAGGTTCCTAATTCTGATCTTACTATCAGACCCTTTCATTATAACCAGCATTTCCAATATAATGACAGTATGTATCTGGATTCAGTTGTATTGACCTGATTACCTCAGTCCAACATTGTTGAGAGTGTCCCACATATCCATTGGATGCTCCCAAAATGGCACTTTCATATTATTAAAGTTGGCCTGTAAAATAGAAAGAGTTTGTTAAACAACTAATATAAGAATAGTTCAACTTATTAAATTTAAACTATTTCTTAACACGTTAACACGTGAACACTACCATTTACCAGCCACTCATTTTATTTCTTAGTAAAATGATCTAAATTAGTTTTTTTCAATAAAATTACAAGAGGGCCTGCATCGCTTAACGTCCATTGTGTTATATTACAAATATTTTCCCAGATTGGGATCAACTAATCACTTTGATGCATTTCATTAAATTTTTCCTTTAACTAACATTTCGCTTTCTGGTTCCAGATACTTGACATTTGAACTTCAAACATAAAAGCAAGGGGCCAAACTATGCATTATGCATGTTCAATGATGTGACTCTTGTACCCTTCCTCCTCCATATATAAATACCAGTATAATACTCATATGTAAGCTTGATTTGATTTATTTAAAACTTAATTACTTCCTCCCTAACAGCAAGGAGAATTGTCAGAGATACACATTGTTCTTGCCATTTGACCCATATGGCCTTGATCTTTGACCAAGTGACCTTGATTTTTGCTCAGTTGACTTCTTGTTTTATTCCAACTTTGCTTCATAATGTCATAACAAAATATTAATCTGTGAAAAGATATAAAATTTTACCTCGACCAAATATGACCTAATGACCTCAACATATGACTATGAATATTGATGTTAGTATGTATTTTTTTGAACTGAATGGACATCTTGAACAAATTTCATGTAGCTCGGTCAATGCACGTTAAAGGTAACTAATGAGAAATAAATTTGCGGCTGGGCAGATAAACGGACTAACCGACGGACCGGAAGTGTTATTACTATACTTTTAGATACTTCTGATTTATGTGCAATCAGCAATATCAGTAATCATTGAACGTGACATGTAATTGTAGTCTTCCTACGTACCTTGATGCCGTTGTAGGCGTTGTTCACGAGGATATCTAACTGGCCATCCTGTTCCCTCTTGACTTTGTCAAACAGCTGTTGTATCTCTTCGTCTTTGCTATGGTCACACTGTACAGGTATACACTTCCCTCCTCTCTCCTCTATCTGTAATATTCAAAAGGTGGTTACATTGTACAGGTATACAATCCCTCGTCTCTCCTCTACCTGTAATATTCACTCTTCTCGAAGTAATATTCATATAGTGGTCACATTGTATAGGTATACACATCGCTCCTCTCTCTAATATGTATAAGATGATCACATTGTATAGGTATACACTTCCCTCCTCTCTCCTCTATCTGTAATATTAATAAGATGATCACATTGTACATATATATACTGCCCTCCTCTCTCCTCTATCTGTAACACATTATTCAGGTATATAATTCCTTCCTCTATTTGTAATATTCATTTAGTGCTCACATTGTACAGGTATACAATTCCCTCCTCTCTCTGATATTCATATAGTGGTCACATTGTTTGGGTATACACTTCCCTCTCTCTAATAGTTATATAGTGGTCCCAATGTACAGGTTTACAACCCTCCTCTGTTATATTAATATAGTGGTTATATAGTACAGATTTCCATTTTTGTCCTCTCCTCTACCTGTAATATCTATACAGTGGTCACATTGTACAGTTTTACACATCCTTGCCCTCTATCTGTCATATCTACATAGTTGTCACATTGTTTAGGTAACACTTCTCTCGCTTCTGGTTATGGTACTTATAAAATTGTTACATTTCAAAGGTAAACACTGCAAGTTAATTAGGGAAACCAGTGGTCGATCACCACTAAGATTTATTTTATTTGAATATGAGCGGTTCCTTTCGTCATTGGACATAAGATTTGATTTACCTCTCTGGCCGTGTCTGTGAGGGAACCTCCTACTTCATTGTCCTTTGCGGCTACTAATGTCCTACCTGTAAAAACAAATAAGGTTTAATGAACATCTATTTAAGAGTTTAGAAATCAATCGATTGCACACAATACTATTTAAGAAAAACAGTCATCAGATAGATTTGTGGAGGGGGGGGGGGGGGGGGGGGGGGGGGGGGGGGGGGGGGGGGCTTTGCCCCATTAGATCTGTCTGATAATTGGGATGTATCATAACCTTCCTTGCTATCCATATACATGTACTTGTATAGTAAAGTATAGTACCCCACAAGCGTGTAGGTCATGAGACTTACCTGTGATATAGACAGTAGCTCCAGCCTCGCCAAGCTGTAAAGCTATCCCCTTCCCGATCCCTCGAGTCGCCCCCGTCACTATACACACTTTGCCTGCCAGTTTCCCTCCAGCAGCGGCCATCTTCTTTGTATATACCTATGATGTTCAATGATATTTGTTTTCATCTCGACTCAATGTGCCATTTAACAAGATCCATATGCTATGTTACAATACCTTTGTTCTATAGCTATAGTGTTCCCATCACATATCTTCATACAAATGATAATTAAGTCATATTTGATAAATAGAGGTTACGCAACGAGTGATTGTTGGATATGGTATTTATTTGACACGAGTAAGTTATTTTTTTAAAGTTACAAAAGACACGAGCTTTAGTGAGTGTCTTTTGCAACTTTAAAAAAATAACTTACGAGTGTGAAATAAATTCCATATCAAACAATCACGAGTCGTGTGACCTGTTTCTACCACAATAATATCGGCTTGAATCAAAGGGAAACATGGCCAAGTTTAATTTCGTGAATGCAATTAAAGTGTACCGGTGACGTCCGGGACCCGTTGATGTGACGTCATTCGATTATTGATGACGTCAATAACAATTGCAGCTGGGTCAAATTTCGAATTATTGACCAATCAAAAGACCGGAAAGGTCATATACCACTAGTGGTATATAACATTATTTATCCAACAGTCGGCACATTTAAACAATGGCTTGAGAGTGGAATAACACGCCGTATTGTGAATGATAATTACGTCATAGTTAATGATAGCAATAAGTCACAGCTTATAATGTAAATAAGGTCGTAGTAGATAACTATAGATGAGGTTATAATTGATAATGAATATTAAATCATACTTTATGATTATAAGAATTAAGTCATATTTCAATAAGGTCATATTTGATAATGATAATAATAAGGCCATAGTTCGTAATTTACGAAACTAGTTACATCAACTAATATCAATCAGTCTTGATGACCAAGATGGAAGCGCATGAGGGGTCTTACTTAATGATGAATAAGGTCATAGTTCATAATAACGATACATAATACATAAATGATAATCATGATAAAGTCATAGTTGATAATCATGATGAAGTCATAATTGATCATCATGATTAATTCATAGTTGATAATGTTAATAAAATGATACATGTATGTATGTAGTTGGTCATATTTGATAATGAAATAAGATCATAGTTGGTCATATTTTATATTGTTAATAGGGTCATAGCTGATTACAAAAATAAGGTCTTTGTTGGTCATATTCGATAATGATAATAAGGTCATTGTTGTTAATAATAACAAAACCGCATTTAATATCTTGGTCTCTCTAACTTGCCGGCAGAATAGACGCCATAATCCTCAATCTAATTAAAATTATACTTGTAATTTCCACTCCTCTACGATACACTGCAATACAGGATCTAACGACGCCCCGTAGGAAGTCATCTCATCATGACCTTTGAGCTCAGCCAATCAACGCGCCGCCTATGAAATTGTCGGTGTGATTTCATTCTTCGGAAATATAAATACTTACATAACGTTCCCGAGGTATTACGATGGTCAATAGCAACGGTAAACAACATGGCTTCGCCCACTCCGGCTCTTCAAGAAACCTCAACGAATTTATAATTTAACAAATGTGTGCTGTCCGTTTGGTTTTTCCTTCATCGTACGAAAGACAAACAGTGAAGGCAACAGCATCGTGAAAACAATTAGTTTGAAAGGGAATATAATTATAACGCGTACGGTAACGATTTTCGAAATCCAATTGGCAACCAAACCATCCTGTCGACTCGTATATAAGACTCTTTGTCATTGGTTGATTAATGACGTCATTGACCAGTTTCCATTGGCTTATATTTGAAGCTCAAAGGTCTTGCTGAGATGACCTCCTACTGACCGCAATCTCGGTCAAACATATAGGTGTCTAATCCCATTTGTGTTTTGACAATAAATAGTTTAAATCAAAAGCTTCTCGTGCCCTTACCTCATACAACAGTTCTAGCTCTTTTTTCCAAAGTGTCAACTTCTACTACTTCTGCAGAAATATTATTTTTGACCTTTTTTCTTTAGGCTTTTTTTATACAAAATGTTATAGTTTCGCATTTTATGTTAGTTTCACAGTAGTCACACGTTGCCTTTTGTTCAGTCTTCCCTCTCTACTCTCTTGCAAAGATTGTTCGATACATTGGTGTATGTTGTTTATGTATTCTTTGTTGTCTAAAATGCTATTACTAATTTTCCAAATTCCTTGACCGACTATAGTATCCTTTTTTATAAGTAATTTCAATGCTATTGCTTGGTGATCAGTAAATTTTATTTGGGCAGGTCTAGTATCCGCAGATTTCACTAAATTTGAAAATTCTTCTTCTATCAAAAATAATCTATCCTACTTCCTAAATATCTGTTTCGTCTCCATGTGTATTGATAATTTTGCTTATTCCTGTCTCTTCATGTGTCGAACAATTTGTAAGCGGGCTGAAGCTAGCAGCGGATTCGTTATTCGTTATTGGGGAATCGAATAACGAATACGCTCCTGGCAGCGGATTCGGGATTCAGTTTTTTATGTTTAAACGATATTTCTTTTGATTGACATTTTGACATTTGGATTCAAATAGCGAATCCGCTTCAGCAGTGGATTGGAGATTCAGTTACATATTAGTATTTTTTCTTATGATATATGATTGGAGATTCGAATAAGGAATCCGCTGCTAACTTCAGCCCGCTCAATTTGCACGACTATTTTCCTGTTTTAATCCGTATGTATTTCTTAATTCATAATTCCTTGTGCTACTTTTCCTGTCTTTCTCGTTAAGTACTTCATTGAAATCTCCGCCTATCACTACGAATCCTAATTTGAAGCTTTCTATTTCTGTTTTCAATTTTTTTGAAGTACGGATTCCGATTTTTTTTCATCGTTTGGTGCATAAGCGTTTACTAACGTAATGATAGTTTTGTCTATTTCCAGGTTAATACCTTCCTTCGTTTGACACTTTAAAAATTCACCACATTATTATCTAATGATTGTTTTACTATAATCGAAACTTTTATTACTACCATAACTGTTATAAAAATATCCGTTATTTTAAATTTCCCAGTTTATTGTGTTAGTTATATTATCTGTACAATGTGTTTAAAACAATATCAATTTTTTGATTTTTTAACCACTCGTCAAGCCTCCATCTTTTATTTTTATCTTTCAATCCTTGTGTATTCAAGGATATTATGTTCATTGTCTCCATTGTTTTAATTGTTTACATTTGCTTCTTGTTTTGTTTTTGTTTACTTTTTCACCTTCACCCTGCTTTTGAGGCAAGGGTGGATATCCCTGCTTCGATTTGCTGCGATCCCTCGATTGCACTGGGTCTTAAGATCCCTTTCTCCCATGAAACCGAAATTCTTCAACGAGTTTTGTTTTGTGTTGTCTGTTTCTTGTTCTTTAGTTGCCTGTTTCCTTTTTTTCACCTTACGTTCTTTTCTTTGTGTCTGGTCTGGTCCTACCTTTTTGCCTTCATCTGTACTGTTGTCTGTGGTGTTACCCTCCTCTTTTTCATCCCTCTTATTTGTTTCGATAACGCTTTCCTGGACTGTTTGGTTCAAATGTGCCTTGCAATCAATTTGCTTATGTCCAGACTCTTTACATATGTTACACTCCCAATCATTTTCACACTATGATGTTCTGTGTCCGTCCTGTTTACATGTTATGCGTGTTTTTGTTACCGTCGCATTTATGTTGATTTTATTTCTCGGCTGATCGTAGTACCATATGGTGCCATAGTACCTTGTACCGACCTTGAGTGATCTCGGTAGATCCGTTGTCAGTTTCCTGTGCAATGACAATCCGATCGCCCGTATCACAGTTTGTAAGTTTGTTATTGATTCGTAGTTTTACTCTGTACATTTCTATGATGGTACTACTTTATTTTCCAATGTTCGTTTAATAACCCTATCATCAACTGAGAGGGGTATGTTAGAAACTTTGATTTTTGTTGTGGTAAGCGGGTCGTGCTTAAGACGATAGGGGTTGTCTGGTAACAACGATACATGTTTTCACTTCTTTCGATAAAAGGGTTACGCGATCGGAAATATTGTCAACATAAATGTACCAGACATTTCCAATCCACTGGATATCTCTCAGATGGTCAGGAAAGATAACGCGAGCGAGACTCTGGTATACCTTTATATTGTTCAACCATTGTTTATTGCCTGAAGCCTGTTTTATATCAAATACATCATTTTCCTTAATTGATAAAAACTTATTTGGCTGCACCATAGCCATCCGGAGGTGGATACATGTCACTCGCGTCCGAAATAGTACTGCCATTCTGTACGTCGTTGACGGCAGTTTCTTGTACAGAATCGGTGACAGGACTGAGCGGCGTTTGTTTCTGCTCACCCGATAATACTTCTGGAGTATGTACGAGTAACTTCAGATCCACGCGCGTGCTGACCTATATCCACATGTACAGCGTTACCTGTTTGAACTAGTATACGGTTGAGTGCCTCCACGGCATTTGCTATGTCTGTATAGCCCAATGTTTGTACCTGTAAATGACTCATATATGATTTTTCTCGCCAAAATTCACTCAAAACTTCAATCAGATTTCAACATTCAGATCCTTATACACAATACTACCTGAATCCTGGAAACATACACTTCGTATTACTTCTGTAAATCGCCATATTCATCAGAGCTAGAATCCACCGATCTCCCCATAGCAGGGGGCACTCCTCCTAGATTTAGTCCTTCATGTACATTTTAAAACAAGTTTTCAGAGTTGAATATATGGTATAAAAAGTATCTTAAAATTGTTTTCATTGCATATGAAAGCTCATTTAAAATCCTATGTATATCATGTCCTGACTGATCTTTGACTAATTAGCGTGCTAAATATAAGCTCCTATGGCTGAACACTGGCTCCTGAAATCTTATACGAGCGTGTAAAATGTTTGCAATGCAATCGGACTAATACTAGCTTTCGTGTTGATCTACCCATGATCTCAATAAAAGACGAATTTCAAAAAAGGATACCGACCTGTTTTCAGTGTCCAAGCCTAACGAGCCTAGCGCTCGTAGGAATTTCAGATCTATTTATATCAGACACATGCAAAACTTTTTTTCCTTTCTCCCCCAGTAGAACTGTCCCCTGCCGCCATCTTGAATAATTGATAAATATGAAGTTAACCGTCGATGTCTTTTCCATTTCCATGTAGATTAATACTAGAATTAATTCCTTACCGTTAACCAGTCAGAACATGTATTGTAGATCGCCTTATGTACTGCACATGCCCATTGTATTGTACCCGTCCGGATAAAACACTAAACACGTCTTTGTTGTCTGTCCCAATTAGGTCACAGAACGCAGACGTATATAGCGTACGACTGGTGTAAGTATGCTATGGGGGCTATAACTTAATAACATACCTGTTCATCACATACAAATTTTTTTTTTTTTTTTTTTTACGTGTTACCAATGGCAGATATTAATGCAACGAACCATGCTTAAGTGATATTTCATTACAATGAACCAGTATACATATTACTGCAGATGTAATTTTCAAAATTTTGTATGGTTCATAGGAACAGCGTGATACTGTTGGAATAGCGACACTGTGTACAATGTAACCTACCGGAACAAGGCAGAATTTTATGATATAAAGTACTTCTCTTGACATTATAATTTTAGGACTGGGACGATACACCGATGTATCGGTGAATCACGGTACACTTCAACATTATACAAGTATCGATCATTATTACGATACGGTATCGATCCGCTATATTTTTGTGAAAAACTAAAAGCATTGCTTCATATTATCATTTGAAATCCATTAAACAAAGCTTTTAAAGTAAAATAATTGTTAGTTACGCCGCAAGGCACAAAATCGTCCGTGTGGAAGACGTTCGGTCAGCCTGTTTATAAAAACAAAGATGGCAGTGGCATCAGGAAGACTGACAAAACAAAAACCATATGCAAGGTATGCAAGGCAGTTCTGAATCTGTGACAATATAGAGCTCCATGTATTTATTACATCATGTATTACATATTAGTCAATGTTTTATTCTTCAAGTCCAGATATGTTGAAATTTTCTTTTATTCTACTAGTCAAGATGCAATGCATTTTTAGGTCATCTGACCCAAAGGGTCAGGATGACCTATAGCCATCGTGCTTCGTCCGTCGTCGTCCGCCGTGCGCCGTCCGCCATGCGCCGTGCGCCGTCCGTAAACTTTTCACATTTCAATCTTCTTCTCGAATTCAACCAGTGGGATTAAGCTGAAACTTGCCAGAAATGATCCTGAGATGGTCCTGACCAAGTGTTGTTATTTTCGGGTCGGTCCGAAATCCAAGATGGCCGCCATAGCCGCCATTTTGAAAACACATTTTAAACTTCTTCTCACGTTCCACCAGTGCTATTGAGCTGAAACTTGCCTGAAATGATCCTGATATGATCCCGACCAAGTGTTGTTATTTTTCTGGTCGGTCAGAAATCAAAGATGGCCACCGTGGCCGCCATCTTGAAAAACACATTTTAAACTTCTTCTCAAGTTCCACCGGTGCTATTGAGCTGAAACTTGCCTGAAATGATCCTGAGATGATCCCGACCAAGTGTTGTTATTTTTCGGGTCGGTCCGAAATCCAAGAAGGCCGCCATAACCGCCATCTTGAAAAACACATTTTAAACTTCTTCTCACGTTCCACCAGTGCTATTGAGCTGAAACTTGCCTGAAATGATCCTGATATTATCCCGACCAAGTGTTGTTATTTTTCTGGTCGGTCAGAAATCAAAGATGGCCACCGTGGCCGCCATCTTGAAAAACACATTTTAAACTTCTTCTCAAGTTCCACCAGTGCTATTGAGCTGAAACTTGCCTGAAATGATCCTGATATGATCCCGACCAAGTGTTGTTATTTTTCGGGTCGGTCCGAAATCCAAGAAGGCCGCCATAGCCGCCATCTTGAAAAACACATTTTAAACTTCTTCTCACGTTCCACCAGTGCTATTGAGCTGAAACTTGCCTGAAATGATCCTGATATTATCCCGACCAAGTGTTGTTATTTTTCTGGTCGGTCAGAAATCAAAGATGGCCACCGTGGCCGCCATCTTGAAAAACACATTTTAAACTTCTTCTCAAGTTCCACCAGTGCTATTGAGCTGAAACTTGCCTTAAATGATCCTGATTTGATCCCAACCAAGTGTTGTTATTTTTCGGGTCGGTCCGAAATCTAAGATGGCCGCCATAGCCGCCATCTTGAAAAACACATTTTAAACTTCTTCTCAAGTTCCACCAGTGCTGTTGGGCTGAAACTTGCCTGAAATGATCCTGAGGTGATCCCCACCAAGTGTTGTTATTTTTTGGATTGGTCTGAAATCAAAGATGGCCGCCATGGCCGCCATCTTGAAAAACACATTTTAAAGTTCTTCTCCAGTTCCATTGGTGCCATTGAGCTGGAAATGGGTGAGGATGTCCAGGAAGTCGAGCCAACGTAGTGTTGTTATTTTTTCGCCCTCGTAAAAACTTTGAAATGGCAGCAATGGCGGCCATTTTGTAACATGATTGCGCAATCATGGTTTTCCTGAACAACACATATTTCAAACTTCTTCTCAAATTCCACCAGTGGGATTCAGCTCTAACTTACCAGAAATGATCCCGAGATGGTCCTTACCAAGTGTTGTTATTTATCGGGTTGGCCAGAAATCCAAGATGGCCGCCATGGCCGCCATCTTGAAAAACATATTTTAAACTTCTTCTCCAGTTCCACTGGTGCCATTGAGCTGGAAATTGGTGAGGATGTTAAGGAAGGAGGGCAAACAAAGTGTTGTAGTAAAATCATTGACTTGGCAGCCATGGCAGCCATTTTGTAACATGATTGTGCAATCATGGTTTTCCTGAACAATGCCTATTTCAAACTTCTTCTCAAATTCCACCAGTGGTATTCAGCTCTAACTTACCAGAAATTATCCTTAGATGGTCCAGACCAAGTGTTAATTGTTATTTATTGGGTCAGTCAGAAATCCAAGATGGCCACCATGGCCAACAGTGCCACTATATACTTGCTACAGAGAATACATACTACAATAATATACGGATTTTAATTTAGAGTTAGATGACCGTTAAGGCCCCTGGGCCTCTTGTTATGTTTCCTCAGTTCACTAGTCAATTCATGCAATACTCAAATGATTGAGCCTATGGCAAGAGGTTGAAAGTACTGTTTAAAATGGTTTTGTTACTTGTCGAACTTTGTGTTTAACAAATAAATAAAATTTGAAAAGAAATCACACATTGAAGTTGTTCATTGCTTTGACAATACCATACATAAAGTATCGTGATACGTACTATCGGATCGTAGGTGAGGTATCGTGATACGTACTATCGGATCGTAGGTGAGGTATCGTGATACGTATCGGATCGTGCAATCACTGTATCGTCCCAGCCCTACATTATATATTGGGCTGGTACCAGTAATTTCAGGTTTTGGTTTTCATACTTTTGGATTTTTGAGGAAATTTGAATTTCATGCAAAACTATCCGCACAAGAAGAAGGAAACGAAACTCGGTGATTTAAATCTGAAGAAATTTGATCTTAGAGAGGAAGTGTCGAGATTGGAGAAAAACAGGAATTTTCGAAAACAAAATCAAATAAGAACTTTTCATGTTGCAATTCAAACACAACTAAATGTTCTTCAAATGAATAGTAACTCCAGTTCTGAAGCTCAAGCAAGGGCAAAACTTAAGGCAAAAGCGCCACAAAGGACGTTTAAAGCGACACTCTCTGAGAGGAGGTCGTTTCAATTTTTCGAAGCAGGAGAGAATTATTATCAAAAGAAGTTGATGATAAAAGTATTTTTTCTCAACATTTTCTCGTGCTACGAGTACTTTCGGATTTCCTTTGTCACACTTTTGCTTCATTAGTTCAATAAGTAATCGTAGTGTATACATTATAGAAACTATTTAAAAATTTAAAAAAAAGCCATATTCTTTACCATTGCTGTCCACATCAAAAGCTTTAGTATCATGTCAATTGCGGATCGGACTATATTAAAAGGTGTTTATATCACTAGTTCACTACAGATGTCCCCAAACGCAATCTTGAAGATCTGATAACATTATGCAAGAAACTAATTTCCAGGTCAGTGTTTCACCGTCGATGTCTTTCCCACGTCCTTCTGGTTACAATAGAATATATAATGTAGGCCACCTTCTCCGATACATGTGTACTGCACATGTCTATTGTTTCCATCCTAATATATACACTGAACACGTCATCGTTGTCTGACCCAATACTGCAACGGACCACGCTTTAGTGGTATTTTATTAGCACAACAATGAACTGGTATGCACCTTACTGCAGGTTACAAACAGGAACACATTGCTTTTTTTATACGTGTTTTTTTTCGTTGTTATAATTTGGTGTCAGAATTTGGGGTAACTTGCCATATTGACTTCTTTAAGACGAGTTATCTACAAGATCCCAATACTTCAAAAGAAGCAGCCAAGCGAGCCTTCTAATACAATTTAAATACTGTCTTTATTTTGTTAATCTTTTGTTCTTGCATGAACGTCTTGCATGTCTGTATCCCCATGATGAATTTAAAGCGACATGTCTCGGTCTATTTCACATGCATGTTCATCAAGATAAAATACGTACTCTTTGAACTCTTTAAACTGTAAGCATCCATACAAATATGACCAGGTGATCATTTCACTAGTACTGTTACCTACTTTAAGTAAATACCCAGAACCATTTTATTCAGTATTGACAAACGATATATTTCGTTGGATTAGGTATAACCACAGACTATCAAGCTCAGGTAGGATGACATGATTTAGGTTGCCCTAGGTGACAACGAATTGTCTCCTTTTCTCCTTTATGTCCCGAAAACAGACGACGTCAGAGAATGAAGTATTCCAATCTGCAGAAAAGCAGTTTCTTGTTACACAACTCAGAATTTGTTTCCCATCAGAGCAAATATCCACTTTGGGATATATATAAAGCCTGGAATCAGCCGTCCAATCCATTGTGTCTTTGGGGAGAGCATCATGATTTCCCTGAGGTTCCTAAACGATATTCTTTCTTTGCCTGAAATATGAACACAATGAAATGATTATAAAAACGAATGTTTTACTTTGCTACAAGTAGTCTACCGTTAATGACGATAACCCTCTATTATCTATACAAATGTATGAATTGTACAAAATCTGATATGTAATACATAATGAAGCAGCATATACATTTATAGTGTTTCGTCGTTTAACGCTAATTAGTGATGCTAGAGGCCAAAAGTGTGAAGAAGGTAGGTAATCCTGATATCGCTATTGAGTAACGCTATGGTTGAGCTTGTTAAAGGGAAGTAACCTTGACACCGGTATTACGTAGCGCTATGGTTAAGCTTGTTGGCACCATTTTCTTATTTATCAACTTTTTATTGTGGGCAGGATGGGGGCTCATTTCAGCAATATAGTGAACAGTACCTTACATATAAAAAGTAGATACAGTAGCAGATACGGCATCAGAAAATCTTAATTGTATCAGTGGAGGTGCACATTACGATGAATTGAAGTGTCTTATTGGATACAGGCTAACGGCACTATACTTAGTGCAGCTGTCCCATATAGCCAATAAGACACGTCCATGCACTGCACCGTGTTTGTACTTTCGGTAAGCATCCATGTGAATGAAAAAATTGGTTCCTGGTCTTTTAAAAATCCATGATTTAATTTAAATACATACCATCAATGTCCATGAAGCCATACTCTGATCCAAGTTCAGCTGTTATCATTATCTTCCCTGTCTTTTTCATGATGTTAGGATCTAGTATACACAAACAAATCACTTGGACTTAGTAAACATTTGTTTTAAGAAAAAAATATTTGAGGGACTCATTTAGAAACAGTTACAAACTACAGCTTATAATCAATTATAGCACATAATGCAGCGTTTCGACTTTTATGTGATTAACTTATGCTAAGAATGGAAATACAGAAGATAGAAATAACCTGAAACAATAAAATAATGAGCATGAAACACAAGGGACGTCATTGTTAGCGTTCAATGATGTTTGTTTATCCACATAATGTAAATACATGATGTTTATGATGCGTTTCGTGCAATATTTCACTGTGATGTAAAATACGACAAAGGCCATGATGAATTATACTTGATATACCTGTTTGAATGTAAATTTGAATGTATAAACCATTTCGATCATATATATAACACAACAGGGTTCACAAGTAAGCCAGTAGGAACTAATTGCATCGATAAAGTCATACCGGAAGTTGTTTCGTAAAAATCAAACAGAAAGTGGATCATTCAAGGGCAACAGAGGGTGATCAGTGAATGTATAGATATGCAGACAATTCAATGGGTCAGCATGATCATATGACGTCACGTTACCAGTTAGATAGTAAAAGATCAGTAATAAACGGACCATACCCGATGCCAGACAGACCACTGCCTTGCCGGAGTACTCTATAGACTCTCCCACTTCAAACGACCTCCTGACATCAACATTATCCTATAGAAAAGGATATACATAATGTATGTCTAATATGTGATTGCTTCATACTGAAATATTTGAAACGGGTGTTTGATTTCAAGTTGTGATATATGAAATATTTTCACAACAGACTCCGTTGGAGTATTGCTATGGTGAAATGCTGCCCCACGTTTACTGAACCCTTGATGTAGCAGTAAGGTTTATAAATTATTTTTTTTCTATTTCCCATTACATGTCGATATCATTAAACCAAACGAATCATAAGAGGAAGAGTCCACGAAGGTCATAAAAAAGCGGTGGGGCTAATTCTTAATAGCTTACTCTATTGATGAGAGGGGTTAATGTCAATTTCAACATGGCGATGGTATATTCGCACATCTAGCTTATTCCTGTTCTACATGTGTATTTATTTCATTATATTTAAATTGGTGCTGCTAATATCCATATAGTATTGATACAATATAGGAAATAAATGTGATTATATTTCTCCATGGTAATATTGAATTGCCAATCAATTATCAAAGCTTAACATACCGGACTAAATACCATAATATAAAAGTACGTTTATACAAACATCCTGATAAGACAGGCATGGATTTATATAGGCTGTACCATACTTGAAATCAATCCAAATGCTAAAAACTCGCCCCAATGTTGGAACTACTCTGGTTGAGGAACAAATTGATACGTTCCGTTCTGACCGGCCCTGGCCACAAACTGATCATAGCTACATTGTGTTTCTTCAGCTCTTTAGCACAGTCTGCTGCCATTCTGTCACACTGTCAACAAGACACAAATGTTTATTTAATGTGAAGTGAATAGAATTTTTTTTGAAATAATATAAAGGTGCTGTTGCAGAACCGCCCACAGCGATTTCTTGAAATCGACTATATTTTCCAGTAAAGCTATGAAAAATACATATGGAACAAGATGTTATTTTCCACTTGACCCATAAGCGCGCCCATAGCGCCCTCTACTTCACTTTTTCGTTTACAAGCACACCTGTGTTTTTCACAGACCCGTAAGTGGTATTTCTGTTTGTCACCGAGAGGTTTTTTCACGACTAGGTTTAGTACAAGATGACGTAGAAAACCAAAATTCGTAAATTTTCATCAAATTCAAAATACCATTTTTAAAATCAAGCGGCAAATTCGGCACGATAATATGCGAGTACTATCGATGTTAGTGTTTTAAAAACACATTTGACTATCCCTCTGTATACCAGCAAAAGAAAGTCGTGCCGAATCACTGGATAAGGGCAGTAATTCAATGTTGAAAAATGCATGTGGAAAAAATGCACGGGCGATACAAGTGGTCCTTGTCGTACACAATAATACAACGTATTGATTTATTATGAAAATGATTTGATACAATGTCCATGGCAATGTATTATGTTCTACTATGTTTAACATACTTATAGTAGTTCCGTATTACGTATGATTCATCATTTTTCTCACTTGACCATCTTCGTCTTCAGTACTTCTTCAAAGCTTCTCCTCCGTTGGGGTGTGCCACACAAAAGTTCCCTTTGCCACTTGGTCTTTTGACTACTCACCGCGAATCGTGCTCGGCGTGCTGTTATAATTGCTGTTACGTTTTACAATTCTATTTAGTTCAGTTATTCTGTAGTAAAGTTGTCTTTGTCTCAAATAGGAAAATGGAGAACTCCTGCGTTGGGTTGGGATGTAAAGTTAAGTTCAAGTACAACCAGGTTAGTGATGGTAAAAATCCCCGAAAAATTCAGGACTGGATGAAAGATGTTCTCCTTTCTGAAGGTGTCATACTTTCTGAATCAACAGAAGCAAAGATGTGTCCAAAATGCTTTCTCAGATACCTCAAGAAACGTCCTGCATCCGAGAATGCCAATGAACCTGAACGGAAAAAAGATTCTGTTGACGAATCTGACACTCTGGACGGGTATTTTTCTGTAGATGATTTATACTATGCCCCTTCTTCGGACAGAAAATGTAGCATTTGTCGAACTTACAACATGAAGAGTTCTAGCTGCATCAGTGGGAAAGCAAGACACCAGCTGCTTATCAAACATAAACTGTACATGCCTGAGAATTCCAGGGTGTGTTCAAGTCATCTTCTTTGTAAGGATATCAGTCCTGACATTGAGCCGGTTTTGACAGGGAGGGATAAACTTGTTAATCACTTAGCCACCAGCTGTTATCAACGATTTACTCAAAATCATACAGAACATGTCCAATAACTTGTTATCGCTTGTATTAAACTTCGACAACATGGATGATGAAGATTGCCAAGCTTAGACAGGCTGGGATTGTAATCAATTCAATAAAATACACGATACATGTTCCGAACATATTACTGGTACAAAAGCATTGTCATCTAAGAATGCCCTTCTGCTGTTTTGGGTTAATCTCAAAACAGACATATCTTTCACTCAGTTGGCTTCTCTTTTCTGCATTCACAAATCGAGCGTCAGCAGAATTTTCCAGATCGTTACAGATGCTCTAAATCAAGCCGTAGTTCCCACACATCTTGGTCCGGATCACGTGTCTAGGGCGCAAGCGTTGGATCACAATACAGTTTTCACAAAAACATTCTTCGGCAACAAAGTCACTGTAATATTGGATGGTACATATGTATATATCGGCAAAAGTGAAGAACATGAGTTTCAGCGGAAGAGTTACTGCGGTCAAAAAAACCGCAACTGCGTGAAGTTTATGAGTATTGTGTTCCCTAACGGTTACGTTCTAGACACTGTCGGCCCCGGATACATATCGGAACATTTGACAGCAGATGGAGATTATGAAGTCATGACATACCAACACTCTTCTGACCTGATTCGATGTCAAATCCGATCTCGTCATAAATCGCAAACGAAATACAACCATATGGATCCAGTACTCAGTTACCGAACAACCACCAATACAGAATTACTACTGTACGTGTCCAACCGGTCAGAGGACTGTTGGTATGTGTGCTCATATCGCCAGTGTTCTCTTCTACCTTGGGGTCTATGTCCATAGTCAGTCTCGAAAACCACTTCGACCAACCAAGTTTATGCCTCTGATGAAGTAAATAGCCCGCTAATACATGTAATCCAGAATATAGGGAAGATACTGCATTGAATGTTTCTGATATACACAACGTAGCGTCATTGTCACTCTTCAAAAATGATCGACAGTGTCTAGAATGTAACTGTGAAGGAATATAATACTCATATATATATATATGATATAAGTTTTAAATACACAAATAATACATGATGAGCTGAATGAGCAAGAACAAAGCACATTAGTTGTACAACAAAGTCATGGAGATAGGAAAATTGGTAAAGGGACTAACATTATCCTGACAAAAAACAAATAGTTTCCTTGAAGGCGAATTCGTCCAATCGTGTTTCCTATAATATTTCAACGTATTTCTTGTCCGGACGAGATGTCTTCACTAGCATGCAGTGCTTTCAGCACTTTGATCTACATGAAGATTTATGGGGGTTGACTAATAGAAGTTGCAAAAACGAGGCATATCCAGTAATTCTGAAGCGCAATTTTTTTTCATGGATTACACAAATGAATAGAGATATTTTCTATCGACAAAATTCGATAGTACTCGGGGTTTGAATTAGACAAAATGCCGTTTAAACGTGCATTCAACTTTATGAGAAATATCATGTTTTATGTTTGATGTCAAATTTCACAGAAACTAACGAAAAGATTCATACAATCGATATCCGATTACGTTGCCCGATATATAAATGTAATTTTAGTACAATTTTCCTTACAAACAAATAACATTTTGACCTTATAAATACTTGATAAAGTGTGCTTGTGAGTATTTACAACTTTGGTACAAAATGGCCTCGTTCTGGCATGTCCGGAACGGAACAAGGTTTTCATATGTGCTATCAGACGCCCCATGGATATGTCTATCCGGGCATTAGGTAAAGGATCGATTTCCTTCGTGGGCGGTTTTAGAGCATTCCTGCAACAGCACCTTTTAAAATTCTCCCCTTGTCGGTAAAAAGTAACTCGGGTTCAGAATTGTTGTGAATAAATACATTTCTCTTCTTATTATTTGACCCCAAATTCTAGGTCACATTGCTCTAATTTTATTTCACTGCACATCGCCAATGCAGTTATGTAGTTATGTATATCAAGACAATAAGGTTCGAAGGTATGACCCGGACAATGATATATAACAGCGGAAAGACAAGAAGACCGTGTACTCTTACATCATGCCTCCCTCTTATCATTCAATGGGAGGCCTAATACATTTTGTATCATATATTGGAAATATCTTGAACATTTACATAATGTTACAGTATGTCCATACCTTAAGGGTCATCTATATAGCAGAATAGTGTTGAATTTCAAACACGAATAAATACCTTAAGATTTGCACAAAAAATGTCATGTAATATACCAAAATGTTTGTTTGGACATGTAGCTTCTTACAATCACCAATAATATGCTATAGATGCTACCAGTTTCTTCTGTAGAGTAACTTTGTGGTAAGATTTGGCATGGAATAATTCTAAGTCACGCAAATGATCAAACCTGAAAAATAGCCATGCTGTTATGTTCACAAGTGTCTATAGCACATGGTAGGAGCATTTGTTTGACCGGATTTTACTGTATGTTCGTATAAACACTTATTTTGTTTTGACCTTGAAATGCAAATGGCAGCTGAGAATAATATTACACAAATATGGATTAAAGGAGGCATTTCAGTTAATAACAAAACTCCTATATCGTACTTTTAAGACATCTCATCATAGTAACATGAACATTTGAATGTCAATTTGTTAAAATGGTGAGTTTGAAGCCTTTTTCAGAAATAGGCATATTTTACCCCAAACTCAACGGTTGAACATTTTTTCATAAAAGCAGTCTTCTTGCCACTTCAAGAATACTTTATATTGTCTAATAAGAGCATTTTTGATGTTTTAAATATCTCCTTATATGCCATATTTGTGTGATATCATTCACGACCGCCATTTGCAATTCAAGGTCAAAATAAAAACAGCGTTTTTACATATAATAACGTCATAGCTGGTCAAACCAATGCTCCTATTTTGTGCTTTAGACACTTGTGAGCAAAACGACATGGCAAGTTTGTGTAATATATGGGATACAAATGAGTTAATTATGTCCCCCTGAAACATGCATTTTTCTCTCGTTTTGTTGAAATTTACAAACAGCTTAACAAATTACATGTCAACAGCAAGACCCAGGGTTTGCCATGATACATACTAAAAGTCCATCATGTTACTTCTGTGACATTGCACCATAACAGGGATCTATAGGTCTGTAAAATATCAATGTTTTGACTGGATTTGCTGTTTAGATGCCCCTTAAGCTATGTATCAAGGTAATATAGACAGCTTTATTTGGAAGCTTATTTATAAAATGTCATTTACAATAAATCAAAGAAAAGAATTCTTGATCAGAATTAAAGAAAAACTCACTGCCTCCTTTCCGATCCCGTAAGGAACGTTAAAGATGTATGTAATTCCTCCAAGAGATGATATATTGATAATAAGCCCTTTCTTTCTGGGCACCATCATTCTAGCAGCATGGACTGTACAAAGGTAGTGATTTCTGAAAGTAATTTTAATGTTAAACATTGTAATATTCTAATTCAAATGATATATAATAATAAACATACGTAAGTGATTCATTAGTTTCAGTATAAATTTAATTCAGGTATAAAAACCCGTTCCTCACCTCAGACTACTTGCAGTATTAGAACACACGTCCTGAAATTCCAGTCCTATTGAGGATCTGCTCCTAGATACTTATTCTTGCATCAAAACGTTTCATTTGTGTACTCTTTGCACTACCATTCCCCATTCCAAACTTAAAGAAAGGCGATCGACGTTGTACATAGTTGTGAATTTTATTGATCATGATGATCGTAGATCTTGAAATCAAGGACACTACAGACTCTCCAACATCAGATATTTACTTGCAACGTGAACATAATGTGAACATAACAGTTGATTTCTAGTCCTTACATATTGGAGAAACACCGAAAACTGTGGAAAAGTCAAGATAACGGATAGTTCGAGGCCCGTTATGCATTACCTTGACTATTCCAAGGTTTCAGGTGTTTCTCATACTTAAACATGGTATCATAAAACTTGACTATTACACGGGTGTATTGTTAAACTATTCCACTGTTCCAGGTAAACCTTTAACTGTTACACTCTGAGACCTATTCACGTTGTTAACCCCACTGAAAAAATGCACCATGCTTTGCATGAAATCCGAGAATGTTTGACAGGTACTATGGTGCTACCTACTGAAACATTTACTCAACATGGAGGACTGTGCAGAGTACTGTAGTGAAGTTCTTCTCACATGAACAAAAACTTACATTCATTTTGACCTCAAAAGTGACCTGCCTTCGGATATATAACGTGTGCAATCAATTCGGAACAGGAACATAATTAAGCAATGCAGGAAACAGAGCAAAACTTAGAGAGCCAACATGAAATATCGTGGCAAATTTGACAGTCAGTCATCTGATGCCATGTAGACCAATAGAAACAAAAAGGCTATAACCATCACAATGTGTTTATATGAAGTGAAAGGGGGAAATGTTATGTTATCTGGCAAAGATATTGATTTCAATTTAGGACGATTTATAACAGAAACACGCAAAAAGATAGAATAGAGTATCAAGGGAATAGATACTGGAATTCAGTGGTATTGTTGTGAAATGTGTCGATGCTCTAGCGGAAGTTTTAGCCAGACAAAAATGTCAAGCTTTTGTGATTTCTTTTGGGGAGAAAATGTTGTATTCTTGGAATTCTGGGTTTATCAAATGTGAACTTCCTCATGGATTATAAATATCTTTTAATTATTAAGCCTTATTTTTCCATTTCATTTTTTTTTTTTTCAAAATCAAAATAATCTATTGTTTAGCATGAAATAGAGTTGAGACATATCTACTTTTATCACCTTCAACTGTGGAATAGTTCTTGGGTTATTGTTGATTAGTTTGTGACTATTCCATAGTAAATTCCAACTATTCCACAGCTGTAGGTGATAATAGTAGACATGTCTCAACTATACTTCAAACAATAGAAGGCATCACAACCATGTTTTAACACGCTTTATGACTGATTTAGTAAGAAAATAACACGTTTGTTTACCATATTAAAGTTATAACCCTTGTTTTGAACAACCAATATCTTAACGAATATGACTGATTTTGTTGTGGCAGGAGAGGAAAATACAATGTGGATTTGTTGAGGAATATCGGTTGGTAACGTTTTACTGGTGACAAGGGCAATTGGGCTCCCTGGTCACTACACATCTATCAATAGCTTACCCTGATTACAACATTATTCGAAGTAACGCTCGGGAAGAGCACAGGCACCATTTCTAAACGGCCGAAATATGCAATACCTAGTACTGCACACAATTTACACAATTAGTAAAAGGTTGATGTGGCAGGTGGATAACAGATTATGTCCTAACTCATTTGCCCATGCGGGGTCAGTCCCTTCGTCACTAATTAAAATTTCAATGATACACACTATACGTCACTTAGTTCCACGGGAAAAAATTTGAATCAATATGTACTTTTCCTTTTCCGATTTACAGGTAACTTTTGCATGAAAGACCCTTTGAAATTCAACATAATCTAGACTTGATTGGATTCGAGCTTAGTAAACAGAAACGTTTGGTAACATTTAAGCAAGACGCTCGTGAACCTTTAGCGTAACCTGACTGAATTTTGAAAGGAAGTCCTAACAAAAATGTGAAACTAAAAAACACGATATGCGTTTTATATCCTTTAAGAGAATGTCATGAATAGCATTTCGACATTGTCATCAGAGCTCGATAAACAAAATGTATATTTACCTGAGTCCGACATTATTGGCAGTGTCCCACATATCCATTGGAAGTTCCCAAAACGGCACACTTAAATTGTCAAATATGGTCTGCAAAATGAAAGCATAAGAACCATTGCTTCAATGAACAAACAAACTTCATATATCTCAATCGGGGCATACTGCTGCCAGATATAATCTCCATAGAACTATTGATTAAAAATTCATTCAACAAGTTTTCAAAATTAGTTGTCTTTAATCTTAGTTTACTAACAAAGAAAAACAGAAGCTTATAACCATGTGTTTTGGAAGGATACGTTACCTAAACGTGGACTGAAATTTCAAACGCAAGTGATGCCATGACCTCACAGTGAGAACCATTGTAGTGGCAACAGAACCACTAGACATTCTATTGAAATACAAAACGCCACAAGGAAAAATGTTATTTTGCAACTTATAGACATATTGCATGTATATAAAACATGCTCCATGTACATGTCATGTCTTTTGTTTCTATATCACCTCTATCCCCTTGTCATGCAATTCTACTCTAATACTGGTTAACTGGCACTAAGAGGAAGATCCAATTGATTGGCAGGTAACAGTAATCTGCGTACATACCTTGACAGCGCTGTATGCGTTATTGACGAGGACATCCAACTGGCCATCCTGTTCCCTCTTGACCTTATCAAACAGCTGTTGTATATCTTCATCCTTGGTATGGTCACATTGTACAGGTATACACTTCCCTCCTCTCTCCTCTATCTGTAATATTTATATAGTGGTCACATTGTACAGGTATACACTTCCCTCCTCTCTCCTCTATCTGTAATTTTTTTATAGTGGTCACATTGTACAGGTATACACTTCCCTCCTCTCTCCTCTATCTTTAATAATTATACAGTGTTCACATTGCATAGGTATACATTTCCCTCCCCTCTCCTCTATCTGTAATAAGTATACAGTGGTCACATTTTTCAGGTATACACAGCCCTCCTTTCCTCTGTCCGTAATATTTATATACTGGTCACATTGTACAGGTATACACTTCCCTCCCCTCTCTCTTTAATAAGTATACAGTGGTCACATTTTACAGGTATACACAGCCCTCCTTTCCTCTGTCCGTAATATTTATATACTGGTCACATTGTACAGGTATACACTTCCCTCCCCCTCTCTCTTTAATAAGTATACAGTGGTCACATTTTACAGGTATACACAGTCCTCCTTTCCTCTGTCCGTAATATGTATATACTGGTCACACTGTATAGGTATACACCGCCCTCTGTAATATTTATATAGTGGTCACACTATACAAATACACACCCCTCCTCTCCTCTACCTGTAGTATTAACACAAATTTAACCAGTGAAACATTGTTACTGTCATTAAAAATACACTCCAAAGAGCATCAGAGTTATCGTATACAATACCCACACCTAACAGCATTGATATAACCGAATCGTCCAAACTGTCAATTGAAAATAACGAGTTTAAACTTAACAGTAAACTCTTCAAGCAAAATTTGGGTGCCGCAATTGGCGCATTTCAACTTAATGCCAGAAGTATGGTAGTGACAAAGAAGACATCAGGAAGTTTGTTTTAAAAAGAAGATTTAAAAGTCGCCTCTCATGCATGCCGAAATGTGTTGCAGCAGATTCATTTATTACGCCCTTCCTGCAGGGCCAAAAAAATGAATCTAACTGCATCTATATTCTGTTTCGTCCTTCTTGGACCCATTGATGGTGCTAAGAACCTGAAGTGCCGATACCTAGGCGGTATGGGGAGATACAATTGTAAAAGTAGAGCGCATAAAATCACGTCACTAGCTCAGGCTACCAGGGACTTTTCCTTTAGCCTAATGGTAGGATGTTTGCCTTCAGAGCGAGAAGTCAACACCAACAGTCACAACAATGCCGATTTAATGTCGTCTCCACAGACCGAGAAACCATTGTAGCCATCAGACCTTTGACCTTAGACAATGGCGTTTATGTAACATTCCATGTAATACACACATATAAAATGTATGCAGTGATGCAGATGAAAGGAGTTTTTTAATAACATTGCGGGATACAAATATCACTGTAGATAATTACCTCTCGGGCTGTGTCTGTGAGTGAACCTCCTACCACGCTCTCCTTGGTAGATACCAATGTCCTACCTGTGAAATAAACCTGACAAATGTTGTTTGGCATGAAGCCGAATGCGGAAATGGCATAAAATGGTAACGTTTGATACAGGTCGAAGAATAAAACTTGACTATTTTTTCCTTATTTAGAGGAGTGTTAAAATCCGTCTAATTATCAAAAGGTTTTTTATTTTTTATTCTTAAATTCATGAAATAAAGCATTAAACGGTAGAACATTGATACTGTTTATAACTATGTATATACGTAAATGTATAATTTACTTACTATAAATTACTATAAACAGATGCCGAATAACAAATATAAATTAGATAATTTTGAGGTTATGTGCCATTTAGAACCACAGTATTTATGCTACACCAACATCCACATTTGAAGTAGTGTACAAAGTTGCTGGACATCCCGGATAGTAATAGATCGGAAAGCATACAGAAATCAACATGTATCACATTGATGCCACAAAGTTTGCACAACAGACAAACATGAATAACAAATGTCTATTTATAGACATATTTTTGTACAATAAAGCTTCACTCATAAATTGGTTAGTATGAATGTAATTATATTATGCTAATTATTGCCTCCCCATTGGTCAAGGGTCATTATTGCCATTGTGGGGCCTAAGTGACCCCATGCTAAATACATAGCTTTTGATTGGTCAAGGGCTCAGTCCAACCCCTGCAACACCAAGGTTATCCCCACTATAGAGTTAATCCCTGTATGTTTATGATGCCATCTTGGAAAGTTTCTAAATAGGTGAAATCAATTTTGTTTTGATTAGAAGAATTCAATTTTAGAATTATTTTAAGAAGGACATCCCTCCAACCACCCCTGCATTCCTCCTTTTATGTGTGGATCTTAATTTTCAAACTATTCTTTTGTGCTCTTCTTTAGTATATTAGTATTGTTAATTTTATTCATTCTGACTTAGTTATTCATATTTTGTTGTCTGATATAAGTTTGATTTATTTGTATAACACTTGTAAGCGGAGTCCCGGTGCTTCCCTTCTCGTCATTTGGCCACACTGCCGGGCGCAGGTTTCCTTTTTAACGGTTTTTCCTGAAGTGCTTGATGCTCCATAAATAGAGGGGTTAGTTTTCACTATCGTAGTTTTAAAGGCGTAGTTCTCACTCACCTTTGCTAAAAATTATGTTTTAATTCTAAAATATATGAAATATTACCGTTAATAATAAACGGCTGCCCCTTTCATCAAGTGGTATGCCAAGATTTTACAGCCATTTATATTGTTTGGTATTTTATATTTTATAATTTTGGCGCAAACAGAGCTCGAGGTATGGACCAGATTGTGTAGCTGCGGATGTGATAGGTTGATATTGTTTTAAAATCTTTAACTTTAGCAGGACAAAAATTATCTTTAAATCTGAATTTGCTTATAGATGCAGTATATCTCGATCGATGAATGATAAACTACATCATACAGCTGGCTATCTTCGCTAGCCAAGGTTTCTGATTACTACCCTTGGCTAGCCAAGGTTTCTGATTACTACCCCTGGCTAGCCAAGGTTTCTGATTACTACCCCTGGCTAGCCAAGGTTACTGATTACTACCCTTGGCTAGCCAAGGTTTCTGATTACTACCCTTGGCTAGCCAAGGTTTCTGACTACTACCCCTGGCTAGCCAAGGTTTCTGATTACTACCCCTGGCTAGCCAAGGTTTCTGATTACTATCCCTGGCTAGCCAAGGTTTCTGATTACTACCCTTGGCTAGCCAAGGTTTCTGATTATTACCCTTGGCTAGCCAAGGTTTCTGATTACTACCCTTGGCTAGCCAAGGTTTCTGACTACTACCCCTGGCTTCCAAGGTTTCTGATTACTACCCCTGGCTAGCCAAGGTTTCTGATTACTACCCCTGGCTAGCCAAGGTTTCTGATTACTACCCCTGGCTAGCCAAGGTTTCTGATTAGTACCCTTCGCTAGCCAAGGTTTCTGATTACTACCCTTCGCTAGCCAAGGTTTCTGATTACTACCCTTGGCTAGCCAAGGTTTCTGATTACTATCCTCGCTAGCCAAGGATTCTGATTACTACCCTTGGCTAGCGAAGATGACAGCTGCGTCGTTCTTCCAGGACTCGTCGTTTAGGACTCGTCTTCCCGTCATCAAGGCTCGTCAGTGATGCTGAGGGACAAAAGGAGGGACAAAAGGGAGGGAACTAATGGGATGTTGATTTCAAGGAACACTGGAGTTGTTTTATAAAAAAAAGTGAATATAACACCAGTGTTGAAATATATCAAAACAGCACCAAAAAAAAAAAAAAAAAAATGGGAAAAAAAACCCGGTCCTAAAAGCTTATCATACCGAAAGTTGCATTCGAAATATAAAGGCGAAGCACAGAGCAGTTTTAGGGTGCAATTGATTACTTTTTCGCTTTATATTGCACAAATAACAGTTAACAAAGACCTTGTCAGAACAGGTAATAGAGACCTTTTCAGAACAGGTAACAGAGACCTTGTCAGAACAGGTAATAGAGACCTTTTCAGAACAGGTAACAGACACCTTGTCAGAACAGGTAATAGAGACCTTGTCAGAACAGGTAACAGAGACATTGTCAGAACAGGTAACAGAGACATTGTCAGAACAGGTAACATACACCTTGTCAGAACAGGTAACACAGACCTTGTTAGAACAGGTAACACAGACCTTGTCAGAACAGGTAACTAGAGACCTTGTCAGAACAGGTAACACAGACCTTGTCAGAACAGGTAACACAGACCTTGTCAGAACAGGTAACACAGACCTTGTCAGAACAGGTAACTAGAGACATCGTCAGAACAGGTAACAGACCTTGTCAGAACAGGTAACACAGACCTTGTCAGAACAGGTAGCAGACCTTGTCAGAACAGGTAACAGAGACCTTGTCAGAACAGGTAACGGAAATCTTGCAAAGTCCTTCAATTTCGCCTATGGGTATATTGACAATGCATTATCTTTAAGTAACAAACACATTATTGACCATTTTGATACGTTAACTGCTGTAGAACTGGAAATCAAGGACGCTTACCTCAATATTTACTCTCAAAGTAACCAGCAGTCCAGCTTAGTATAGCTAAGTAACTATTGTAAATTTCCCTTTACTAAATAATATCATCCCCGACCAGTCGTGTCTACATGCCACAGATTTGATGTTGTAGGACTTGTTACCATGGTCACCATTCCTTGACAGATGTCGAATACTAACGGGGAAAAAAAACAACACGAGTTTTCCTGGGAAGTGGGTGGAAGGAAGCCATGGGAAAGTGTCATGGTCGACAACATTGGGAAACAGTGTACTTTTTTGTGTGATATGAAGATATTCTCGATACTTGTTGATATGTCGGGTGGTTCCATTTTCACCACCCAAGTTCTTCTTTTGAGGATGTGGACCTAGATTTGTATGGCGGGTGTCGTAGATGAAGCAGAGGACGTTTATCCTTCCGAAACCTCTAGTCTTATTGTCTCTTTTCCTTTTGTTCGTATTTTACCCTCGTTTTAACGATCTTTGGTTATAATGGCGGTTTCGTTTGCATATTAGTATTCCTTTTTTTCTCGTTTTTTTGTTTTGTTTTTTCCTGACAATGACATATGTGCATACCAAATAGTTGAACCTGAACAGTTGGAGTCAAGTTATTTAGCGAAGCCTGAACAATCCTCAATCTGGTCCACACACTTAAATAAAGCTGTACTTATTATCCAGTGGGATGCTCATCAGACCCGCGTCAAATGTTTGTACTTTATGACAAGATCTTTCCCTGGAGGGATATGTCAAAGTTAAATTTTGTCTTCCTTCTGATTGGTGGTAGGAAACATTTCTATCTGGATCAAGTTTTACTTACCTGTGATATAGAGAGTAGCTCCAGCCTCACCCAGCTGTAAAGCTATCCCCTTCCCGATCCCTCGGGTCGCCCCCGTCACTATACACACTTTGCCTGCCAGTTTCCCTCCAGCAGTGGCCATCGTCTATATAGTATGACAGTATCTTGTGAAATATTTACAAAGAACAAGTTCAAGATCGAGTTCTTTATCACTTTGAGCTAATTAGCTCATCAGTGGAAGCATTTAAAAGGAACAAGCTCAAAATCAAGTTTTTTCACTTTGAGGTAATTAGCTCATCAGTGGAAGTATTTACAAAGAAAAGTTCAACTTTATGACTCTTGCCCTGACCGGGCCTCGAACTCATGATCTACGGCACCCAATCACCTAGCCAGCTCTTAAAAAAGAACGTTTCAATGGCGCAGTGATGGTCAGTCCGATATCCTGACATGATCATAGTGGAAGTCGTCTATTAAATGATATGAATACCTGGATCGCAATGTATTTACATACATGGACGCGAATTGTATATATATTTTAAACCCGGATTCATAGTTACCAGCATCCAATATGGCGGAGGGTGGAAATGGTGAGTATCAACCGATGTGAATTATCAATATTTTTCAACAGTCAACACTATATGAAATTCTGAGTAAGCGTATATATATGGTAAGTTTTTCATTATAAATGTAATCTGAAAGCAATGAGTTAGCGATAATTAGTATAAGTATAGCTGATATTGACATCGCAAAAAACTTACGATTTCAATATAAGCTTTATTACACCAATTATCGCAAACTCGTCGTTTCAGAATACATTTATATTGAAAAACATTTACCATATTATACGCTTACTCAGAATACCATATATAAAGCTGAAAAAAACGTTGGTTATTCACATCAGTTGATACTTACCGTGTCCGCCCTTTGCCATATTGAATACCCGCATCTGGTAATCCCCCCCCCCCCCCCCCCCCCCCCCCCCCCCCCCCCCAGGGTAACTGAACTGGGCAGAGATTTATGTCCGCCTGGAGTTGAAGGTCCGGGTTCGAGTTCCGGTCCGATTCGCTTCATTATTTACTTCTTCCCTGTTACATAGGAGTAATGAGAATGCAGGATAGAGAACTTACATTCGGCCCTTCTGGGTTTCGGTGTAGGTTCAGGTGACTGGAGTTGATATTGAATCAAGATTTCAAACACAAATATATTATATAATCCTGACGTTAATCAGCATGTCCTGGTCCGGGTCTCTATAATATTATTAGTAGGACTGTTTGAACTAGATAAGATACAAGTATGCCTGGGTTAAGGTCAAAGTTTAAAGTTGACATCTCGTCGTTTAAAAGACGGTCAGCTCATGGAAAATGTGTGAACACGATGACTTTTTTGTGTGATGATTATTGTTACGAGATTGGGTGTTTGCATTAAAAATATATTTGCATTTTATATATTCTTCTTCTCGAACTAAACAGCTTGATCAGGTGCTCACCTGGTGGTGTATGTGTTTATACTCAACCTTGACATTTGACCCTTAAATATTAACTGTACCTGATATCTAATACCTGTTACTGGCCTTATTGATTCCTTGTCAGGTACTTGTACGTTAGAGTACATAACACACTTGATTGTATAGAGTCACTGCATAAAACTGACGCTACGTTTGACGTCAACACATTTTCCATCATCGTCGGATACCCACGGTTGATTGCACTATACCACGGTTCAATTCAATTCTTATTCACTTTAGGCCATACAGCCTATCAGTATATACAGAATTCATTTGTAACATCGATAATACAAAATATGGCATGCAGTAACTACATTTGTATACTAATATGACTTACAAGAACACAAAATATGACAAAAATTAGTCAAGTCAATGTATAGACGAATGTTACTTAGAGTTATTATCCGTACAAAAAATACATTCAATATTTTCTGTAATTCATCTACATAATCAGAACATAAGGTGTAGAACCATGTAATAACAGAATCATAAACAATTAAACCATACATTTTTATTGTTAAGATTCCATAAATAGTGGTCTGTCCGGAAGGAGAACATTAAATATTACTGATCGGTCAGAGAGCCGTGTCTTTGTGAAATAAAATACAAATTGACGGATTAAGTTAAACAATTCTACGCTTGAAAGCTTCAATAATAAATTTACCTAACAAGTTTAATTCCTTTAGATTGTTTGATTTTAATAATTCAATAACCTTCAAAACTGAAGGTTTATCCCAGAAATACTTTTTGATATATTTTTTCCTGATATTAGCGTAGCACTGGCATACAAGAAGAAAATGATATTCATCTTCAACATCTAAAACATTACAGTTTAAACAATATCTAAAACGTCTATAAATATTCCTGTATCTTCCGGATTCGATTGCTAAATTGTGTGATGTGAGTCGTAATTTGGTTATCATAATTCTTCGCTGTTTTGGAAGAGATTTAGTTAAATACGATTGTAACATTACCTTGTCAACCATGTTCTTATAAAGATCGCATTTGTTCGACATATTAATTGAATTGAACAAGGATTGATTAGCCTGATCCATAATCCTCTGTTTAATTAAAGGTAAAAGATTGACATCCATATGAGACTGACGAATCCAGACATATCCAAAGCCAAGCTCAAATAACTTCTGTTTTAGATAAACTAGCCATTTATGCTTTGGATGATCCTTTAAAGTTTCACTGTAAAGGAAATCATACGCCTCATTTAGGATACAATTATCGGATTTTAATAATTTAAACCAATATTTAATCATTCTAAAAAGTTGGGTATTTAAGAGAGGTTGACGACCAAGTTCAATGTATACCATCGCGTTACAAGTGATTTCTTAACCCCAAGTAGATGTTTACAAAATTCCAGATGAATTTTTTTAAATTTCTACTGCTTTAAGGCTTCCCCAAATTTCGCAGGCATAAAAAACAATGCTGCCGACATAAGTATAAAAAAGATGAAGCATTGTATTGATATTTAAGCTCAAACTGTTACATTTTGAACGTAAAGCGAAAAGAGCTTTTCTCCCTTGATCAGCTACATGCTTAGACATGGAACTAAGCTTATTGTTGAATCGAAAAAGAGTGCCTAAATAGCAAAACGCATCGACCACAGAAATGTTTTCTCCATTTAAAGTCCACGTTTCGTTATCTTTAACCATACCCCTGTTTCGAAAAACAACTATCTTTGTTTTTTTTCTAAATTAACAGTCAATTTCCATTCATTTGAATATGTATTTAAACTATTCAAAAGACTTTGCAAACCCTCAATTGATTCAGAAAACAAAACTAAATCATCTGCATATAGTAATAGGAATAAACTCAACTCTCCAAAATCATAACTAGTGGCGCCGTTTTCAATGAAACTATTTTCAAAATCATTTATAAACAGAGAAAACAGTAAGGGAGACAATATTTTTTACAGAAGTATAAAGAGATTTTCCCGTTGCTAAAAACTTTCCTCTAACACCGATCTTGGTCAGCTTAAACCATAAACCTGCTCTATCCACGTAATCAAAAGCTTTGCGAAAGTCAACAAAGCAGCAGTAAAGGCGTTTTTTCGTACCTAAAGTTTTCGAAATTAATGTTTGTAGAGCGAAAATTGCGTCAATTGTACTAACATTAGGTCTGAATCCAAATTGAGCGTCCGTTAAAATATTGTACTACATGCAAACATCTAATAGTCTCTTGTTAAGAATCGATGTAAATAATTTACATAAACAGCTAATTAAACTGATACCACGGTAATTATTAGGATTTGTACGATCGCCTTTCTTATGTACAGGCACCACGACTGCTATAGACCACTCAGACGGGAAACATCGAGACCTTAAGATATTATTAAATAATGTGTGAAAAATTGGTGAAAGAATAAATTTACCTTCCATAAAACATTCATTTAACAAACCATCTAAACCATGTGATTTACCTCGTTTGAGGTTATTAATAGCATCGTTTATTTCAGTCATACCAATGTCATGATCTAGCTCTTCAAAAATTACCGCCTCGTCAACTTAAGGCTCATTCTCATGTATATGCGTAGAGTCTGTTATTTCTGCACTGTTAGCAAGATTTTTGAAATGGTCAAACAACTGATTTAAAGGCATTTGTGGCGATTTGTTATTTCGATTTTTGCTGAATTTTTTATAAAAGTATTTAGGGTTATGCTTACGCAGATACTCCATCATATCCCCTTCATGAATTAAGTATAATCTTTTAAATTTTCTTTCTTATGATTTATATTGTTTTTTCTTTTCAATAAGCACAGCATGTGTCACAGGATTTTTATTAGTGTTAAAATTTCTCAGAGCATTTAAATATTGCTTACGTTTAGTTTTGATTTAATCATTAAACCATGGCTTGTCCTCAGTGGTTTGACCATTAATATATTGCAATTCCATTGTGAAGCCATTAACGCTATCATCAATCGATTGTTGATTCAGAGCACCATTAAATAAAATAAGTTCTTTAAGTCTGTCGGAATTAATATTTAAAGATTCTAAAAACTGATTTTTATAATTGACATCCCATGAAAAAACTTCCCTGGAATTGCAATTGGGATCTTCAAGATTAGTCAAGTTATTTACAATGTTCATGTTTCTGGTAAAGAGTTGTACATGTAAGGGTGCATGATCAGAAAATTCGGTAAAATTGCATACAATGAATTGTTTTACAATTGAAAATAAAGTAAAAGGCATTAATAAATAATCGATCACACTTAGACCATTATGTCCACAGAAGGTGAAATCATTGGAGGCTACATCGTTACCTCTACCATTCCTGATTCGAAGACCAGAGGACTTACACAATTTGATTAATCTAGACCCATAATCATTTGTACCAGTGTCGGGATTGTACCTTTGTGGTAAATTTTCTTCTAAATCATCGTACATATAGCTAAATATAGATTCTCATGATTTCGGATACTTTCATGTATAGTATCATTTCCAATAAAGTCATCAACATTTCTAGTTCGACTGTTGAAATCCCCTAACAACATAACATGATTTGAACTTGACGAACATGAAATAAGAGTTTCTAACTCTTGAAATATATCACAACTATAGTAGTTGTAAAATTGCGATGAACTTGGTGGAACATAAGTAAAAATAACCATAATATCCTTCTCCGTGCTTGTTAGGTTTTTGCTTAGCGTTATGGGAACAATAGTATCAAAAAGAGGATTACCAACCGAAATATAACTGTATATACTCTCCCGGATTAGGACAACAATACCACCTCCTTGACTGCAACGTGTTAATTTTCTGGGTATTACAACAGATTTATAATTTTCTATTTCAATTTCGAAATCGTTTGGGATCCAACATTCAGATAGAAATATGACGTCATAGGTAAGTATAAAATTCTTAAATTCATGCATTTTCAGTTTATTTTCAAGACCGCCATTAACATTCCAAGAAATAATCTTAATGTCTCCATTCAAACCAGAATGTCTGTTAGGGTTAACAACAGTAGGCTCTCCTTGACACCCCTATGGAGGGGTATTGGTGAATCTCCTTCTCCTTTTAGAGTCCGGAAGGCATGTGATCGCAGGAGTGTTGACGACGTCGCGAAATGATGGCCCGACATTTGCAGGTTGTGGACCATGGACGGCCCTTTACCAAAGCTGGTGCGAGTCGACCGACCGACGAAAGATTCTGACGACTGCAAGCCGGAATTCGAATTAGTAGAACGAGGCAACCGATTACCGACAATATCATCGCGATCTTCCAAGCTGTATAGCTGGCCGTCCACGTAAAGCTTGTCTCTAACCAGCTTTGTCCTGTGGCCATCGCGCTTCTTGGCCTTCATGATTGGGTAATGCTTTTTTTCTTTTAGCCTCGACGTCGACAGGAAGCTGTTCATTGATGCCATAATTGGTACCTCTGAGTTTGTAGGCATTGTCTCTGACATACACCAGGTCCTTCTGGTAAATGAATTTTACCACAATGGGTCTATTTTTGTCTTTATGGAATTGTCCAAAACGATGGACATTTTCAAATTCCACGTGATAGTCTATACCGAGTTCTCCAAACAAGAAATCGCGCACTTTAGACTCTGTATCCTCTCCAGGATATTCGCCATGTAGACCATGAATCACTAGGTTGTATTTCATGGACCGGCACCGAATGTCTGATATAACGGTCTTGAGCTCATCCCTCTCGGCGCGCAGCCCGGTGAGTTCCTCCTGGGTAGCATCTAGATCCTTACGTATATCAGAAACTTCCGACACAGTATTGTCTGATGTGGATTTAAGAACACTCAAGGTTGACGAGTTTTTGGAAGTTTCCGATTTAATATCATCGTACATGTCACTTATTGCCTGAGCACTGGTTTCGATGACTCTCGATTTCTCTTTAATTACAGAAACCGACTTTTCAAATTGTGAATTTTTGACCTTAATACATTTAATCTCATTATCCATTGTGTTAACTTTGGTTGTAAGAGAAGACAAAGCTGCATGAATATTGTCGATTTTTTTCACATGGCCGTCTATGACTGAAAATCGTTCATCCATTTTGTTAAATCTGAAGTCCATTTTATTAAACAGATCAGTGATATGCTTTAACATAACATTCGTATCCCTAGAAACTCCTTCGAACAGTACATTGTGTGCGTCACCAATAATATTGGAAACAGGTTTCTTACCGGCCATTTCGATTTATACAGCGATATCAATGTCAATCAAGAGCGCTTCAACAGAGCGTGACGAAATTTCGGTCATGAGTCCACAATGAACGCGCACGTGATTTAACACAGGTGAATACAGGTAGGTGAGTATTAGCATGAGGTCATAGTTCAACACATTCAATGGCAATATATAGCGATGCATTCGAAAGTTTCGATGCCAAAAAGTCGGAGAATAAAACACTGCAGGGCAATACATTGGGTAATTCACGTCACTTGCATTGGAATCTTTATGGTTACAAAAAAATTCCGCCAAATTTATATTAGAAATATTCTAACACGACAAAAATGTTCAGAGCTCACCAGTAGCGGTCTGCACAGGGTTAATAGTATGGTTACTACACTAATTAATCGCTACGCTTATTAGTATGGTAACTTCACTAATTAATCACTACACTAATTAGCAGGGTCGCTAATTAATCGCTACTTCTGCAAGTATCAAGTATTTCATGGATCTTTATCAAATTACATGGTTCCTTTTCGTCCATATTTGTCCTTTACCAAATATAAGACTAGTCAGATAAACCCTGTAGAAATACTCAAATTACATATTTAAGATATTTAAGATATTTAAGATTCTCTTGGTCCCTGGTTGTGCAAAAACAAAATGGCCAGAAAGCTTTCGTTTTGGATTTTAACAATTGAAGTCTTTTTATGTCTTTTTCAAAAAAGAATCCTTAAAATCATAGTAAACTATTCTTTTTTTTTCTCGAGCATTGGTTGAAGCTTGCTATCATTGTTTCTCAGAAAATATTTGATGGATCTTTCTCTGGTTTCATATACTTATGATCGGTTGATTTTAAGTGATTAAAAGGAAAAGATGAGAAATAGTCATTCTACCATTGATCAAATCGAGATTGTTCAATGGTGGGCGCTTGTATACTGGGATCTTCTGCCTGACCACGTGATATGTCACATGGTACTCGGGTTTCCTCCCACAGTAAGACCACTTACGCGCTTCCATCCCGGCTAACAAGAGTGATTCAAGTTCATACAAATTAAGTTGCCTCGCAATTGGTGTAAAAGGGCAGGAATCTATATTTATCAGTCGGCACACTCTGTTACCATACAATTACATTCACTATTTACTCATTGTCTCCTCCAACACTTTCTAGAAATAATACAACACAGTTTGTCGTTATAACTGCCTGTCAAGTGTAATAGTTATAATACCCCCCCCCCCCCCCCCCCCCCCTCGAGAGTGAGACAATGGACATTACTACTTCGGCGCACACCAGTCTCGCACTTTTAGCACAAGTAGTAGTAGGCACTAAAGGATGTAATCTTTGAAGTGGACTCCATGCTTTCTTCAATTGTTGAGCTCGGTAAGACCCTTACAGAAATTAGCTCTTCGGCTCTCCCTTCACCAATAACGAAATATCCTTAGTCATCATACTTCATGACGTGTCGTGCCAACGACGATTCGAATGTGTAGGTGTTCCGTTAGGGCTAAGTTTCCAATATCGCTCCGTCGGTTCTTCGACCTAAACACGAAGGAGTGATGAGCGAAAACACGATGGCGAAGGAGCGAAAACACGATGGCGAAGGAGCGAAGTTCGTGTTTTCGCTCCTTCGCGTTTAGGTCGAAGGAGCGATATTGGAAATTTGGCCCTTACGGAACTCCATAGATGTGGCATACGTACCTTGGTTTCTCTGCTGTTTCTTCTTCACGAAGGAGATTTGATGACGCCATCTGTAAAGTAACTATAACAACGTCGATGCTTATAAATTGACACAGTCGTGATTCCATAGCCACACAGAAAATTTGGTAGTAAATGTGCAATTTAAGAGTTTATCGTAAAAAAATAATCATTAAACGGGTTTTAAAATAGTTTTTTTTATCATTCTCCAACACAATTTAACATTACGCCTGTTTGAAAGCAACGTAGTTATCCAAGAAATGTCATTACCACCATGCTCGTTTGGTAAGTTTGACGATCTAGCAAATGTTGCGGAAGTCCCCGAGAAAACCACAGGTGCTTGCATAGAAAATATCACTTTTGATTTTTTTTTGATATGACAGCGGTATGTGTAATGTGTAAGAGGGAAGGTTGGCAACTACGCCACGAGCGAAACGGCACCCCATCTCACTTCAATCGACTAAAAAACACATTTATTCAAACTGACACGGCGCACACTATATGCGACCGTCATCAGAAAACATTCATCTTTAACCTACCGTGCCACTCAATACGAATTGTTACATCCAAAACACAATAATCCGTGAAAACATCGCCGAATTCCTCGCTCAGAACGCCATTTCTCAAACGGCTCCCTGAGCCTGTCCAGATTCTTCATTTACATACGGGGTTCAAAGGTCATGCGATTATATGATCGTCAGTCGTTAGGTGTAATTTTGGGGGTCATCTCCGCATGCATTTTGTCCGGAAAATGTTTCGGCTCGCTGAAGAGTTTCGTCTAATTTACGACTATTTGAAGAGTTTCGTCGATGAACGATGATTTATAATCAACGTTAGATTACCATGCACCGTATATGACAGTATACAGCAAGCGCGGAACCAGGAATTGGAAAGGGGGGGGGGGGGGGGGGGGGGAGTCCAGTAATTTAGTGGTAATGTGGTAATGCGTGCACCATAGGCGGGAGCCGAATTTTTTTTGGCGAGGGGTCTGGGGGCCAAAATTTCGGAACAAAATTTCGGAAAAATGAAATGATTAAATGATTATAGCAAATTTTGCAATCTTTCGAGAATAAGATTTTCGATAAGTGGAAAGGGGGGAGGGGGCATAAATTGATTCACACAGAACGTCACTATCGTATCGTTTTCTAAATAATGAAATAATTGTCACAAAGGTAGAACAAAATGCTTATTTATTGATTAACTTTTGTCAGTTTACTGAAATCTGGACGAACAAAAAGAAAAGTGAATCACGAATAAGACGGTCATCAGGTTACTGGAACGTATACATGTGTACCAACATTACTTACTTCAGACCAGTTCATTTATTTCTGCACATTTTACAAATATCATGTCGTCGTCAAATACGAGAATCATACTTCAGACCTGCCAAACGATTTGTACGTTGTGACCTATGATGCATCATCAATTTATTTTCATTTCCCACAATGTTAGATTTAATGTTTGCTAGAAGTTCTTCGAGTTCAATCAAAATTTTATGAGTACATCTATCACTGTATGATTATCGAAATATTGAGTTCCTTCGGCCATTTTGTTTTAAACCCCTTTTTATTCAAATTTTCGAAACAGTATTACTTTCTTACTTGATTTCGGTTTTAATACACTCGATATCAGTTTGCCCCTTAATGTCTACAATCAGGGGCGGACACAGGATTTTAAAATAGGGGGCGTGCGAAATTAAAGGGAGGAGGCGGGGGGGGGGGGGGGGGGGGGGGGGGGGGGGGGGGGGGGGGCTTTCCGCGGGTACTCCCCCTGAAAAAAAAATAGCAGGTAAATGCAAAATCCTGCATTCTAGTGTATTTCACGATAGATTCATACCTGGTGTGTTTTATAAAAACAAGTATATGAGAGATGTTTTTTAATGATTTTATATTTTTATTTCGCTGATTGATACGGGAATTCGTTTTTTAAGATACCCTTACTTTGACAACTTTAGGGGGGAGGGGGCTTTAAATCCGCCAGTGACAATGTCAAAGAGTTTAACGCATTGTAAAATGTATTCTTTGTAATACTCATTATCCATTTATTCCACTTTACATCGCTCGCATATATAAAATTTAAGTTATTGATGAATTACCTGATTAATTGATGAGTGTGTAAGCAGCAAACGCTACTCTAATAATAATCAAGCTGGCTGAAGTACTTACAGAATTATGAAACTGAATTAAAATGAGAAAGAAAAGGGAATACTTGAGGGGGAAGTAGTGGTTATTTTGTGTCAACGCCAGACTTTTATAGTATTTTAGGGCTAACGCCAGAATACCCAGAACAACCTCTTATTCTTATCGGTATTGTGTGTGGTATATACATTTTTAACTAGTCATGTAGGGGTCCATTTTTTAAAAATTGAAGATTGGCATAGCCCTAAATAGATGGCAAGTACAATAATAAATCAAAATATCAAACAACTATCAGCTATTACCCCATCAAAATTTTAACTTCGAAAAATTGCAACTGATATTGCTTGTTCATGGTATACGTATAATGTCCCGGCCCTGTCTTGAACAAGTTATTGAGCACCGTTATATGCAATCTTTTTGATTGAAAACGAAGTTCAACAACTACCGAAATGATGCAGTTGAAGAAAAGGAAAGGACGATCTCATCACTGCATGGCATTAAAACATGCTATCTTATTAGTCCGTGATATCGCAAACGACGTTCTGTGCATGCACCTGTAAAATAAAATATGCCGAGATGACCCCAAAAAGTTCACCTGGTGACGGTCGCTTATATAATCGCATGACCTTTGAACCCCGTATGTAAATGAAGAATCTGGACAGGCTCAGGGAGCCGTTTGAGAAATGGCGTTCTGAGCGAGGAATTCGGCGATGTTTTCACGGATTATTGTGTTTTGGATGTAACAATTCGTATTGAGTGGCACGGTAGGTTAAAGATGAATGTTTTCTGATGACGGTCGCATATAGTGTGCGCCGTGTCAGTTTGAATAAATGTGTTTTTTAGTCGATTGAAGTGAGATGGGGTGCCGTTTCGCTCGTGGCGTAGTTGCCAACCTTCCCTCTTACACATTACACATACCGCTGTCATATCAAAAAAAAATCAAAAGTGATATTTTCTATGCAAGCACCTGTGGAGAAAACGACACAACATACATTCAATCACAGGTGCCTGACTCGTTTTATAAAATAATAACATATAGAGTACATATAACGAGTCAGGCACCTGTGATTCAATCTGATTACGTCTAGAGATGCCTGAGACATCCCTGGGTTCCGTGGTATAAGTATCTGCTACGAATGATATCTTACATTTATGGAAACAATATCAACCCCTGTTACATTCGCCGAGCCCTCCTACGCCGCATAGCCATACATGCCCCCAAATGTAATGGTGTACACGGTGGTTTACACATCTAATTGAAATATCTTTATCTAAATCAGAGATAATCTCTATTAATTGACAAAATACAGATATATGTTTTTAACACATACAGTTATTTCTATTTAACTCAGAGATATCTATTGAAAAAACATATATCTATTTATCAAATATGACACATTTATAATATGGACGCAGGCTATGAGCCTACATGTTCACAAAATCAAAATTTACATTATAACATACTTCCTGTGTAAAAGGGACAGCATTTAAACTAAACTTTAAAAGTTCTATTATTACGTTAAAAGTTCTCATCTAGAGCAGAATCTATTACATCTTGAGGAAGACTGTTCCATAGATCAACTACACGGAAAGCGAAGAAAATGTTCCGTATATCAAGGTGACTATGTTTTTTTAAGAGTTTGTGTGAATACTACTCAAGTCACGTTGAAACATGCTTATAATTACTCTCGGATCGTAAAAGTTTTTCACAATCTGAAACACATTTATAAGGTATCCTCGCGTGAGGCGGTTGGTAGATTAAAGTCGCTGCAAACGTTCTGTATTTGTCATTTGTTTAATTCCAGGTATGATCTTGGTAGCTCGCCTCTTGACGTTTTCAATTAGATCAATATCTTTAAATTACTCATATAGACTTATATAGGGTAATCCTGTTGTCTGATCCTATTATTTCAAATATATAAATATTAAAAAAAAAACAAAAACAAAAAAACAACAACAACTTAACAAATGATAATAATAAACATAACTAATATTTAAATTTCTAATATAATTAGGTTTATTGATTGTATGTATATCGAACATGTATTTGTATATATTTGGAATAATAAAATAATTTTTGAATTGAAAAAAAAAAATACTCATATACGGATTCCATACACTGGAGGCATATTCCAAGTGTGGTCTAACGAGTGACTTAAACAAAAGTTTAAACATATTTTCATGCAGATAAGTCATAATGTTCTTCTTATAAGACCAACAATACTATTGGCTTTGCTAATATTTAATTGAATATGTTTGCTAAAGTTTAAATCTTCATCCACCCAGAGACCTATCTCTGATCCACCATTACACCAATGTCTTTTTCACATGTTGTTATTTCATTTTATATTATTTTATATATTCGTTTATTTTTTTAAGAGTTATTACCATTAGTTTTTTTTTATACATGAAGTTTATACTGACCCACATACATTTTAAATCATTTTATGTATAAATTATTATTGTAACGTGCCCCTGTGGTTCAAATAAGAAGAAAGGCGACTTGACAATGTATGTTACACGAATTATTATCCGCGACGTTTTTGCTGCTCCGGGTTTTATTGTCGACCTAAAAAAAAGTGTCATGGCGGCGCCCATGTTTTCTAAACGTGAAAATCTTGGAAAGAGAATATTTGAAGCTTCTTCATTTCTGAACGCTAAATCGAAACACAAAGACACAATATTGAATCACTTCTTCAATTGTTCTGTAAGTATACATTTTCAATTAGCGTCGTTATTAATCTGTGTCATCTATATTGTATATGTATGTATGTATGTATGTACCGTGTCTCCAGTTTTGACGCATGATACAGCTACATGTATACAGCAGATTATACGGCTGTAAAAGATGAGACCTACATTATGTCTTCAAGGTATTTAAGAAACGGTTAAACTGAAACCAAACAAGCACACCAATATAACCATTGTGAATTTTGTCTATTTGACAGGTTGGATTAACACTACCGGATGCTAAAAATGTACCAGATGATATCCACAAGCTTTGTATGGACGAGAAATCCTTTTCAGTACAGGGATTATCAGCCTTAGAATTGATAGACATGGATTTGATTGGAGCATTTATCAGACAGGTTATAACAATGTATACCTCTTAGCTCACCTGGTCTTCAACAATTCAATTGAATTCTTTTTAAACCATACTGATTGAAATTTTACTTATCATTGACTACAGGCATTCAAAGGTGGTGGGGATTTAAAATTGTACAAATAGTGGGTCTGACTCTAAATTATAAAACAATTACTTTGGCTTGTGCAGGCAATCGAACAGAGTGGACATGCACAATACACAGGAAATTACACTAAACAGTGAGGCTAGATCCCATGGGGCTGAAAGGATGGGGGATGAATCCTTCTTTGTAGCTTATAGGGATGACAGGAACTTGACTTAATTTCGTCTGAGGCATCCTTGGGTGAAGAGAGCCCCATGTGGGGAAAGAGGAATTTCTTTAAAATCTTTCTTCTGTGTGCATAAAGGGATTTTGATCAGATATGTTGTGCTGCATTCTTTGACAACATGGAATGAATATGGTTTAAGTTGCAGAAGGGTTGATTCGAATAAAAAAAAAAAATGGTTATTAATGTTAAGTGCGTTTCAACTTAATTTGCTTTGAATCTTCTCTGAAATTAGAAAGCTAAATGTTAGTTACTAGTACAGGAATGTACATGTACATGTGTTCACTGCAATATATGGTACTGGGTGGTAGATCCCAAAACTGGGAAAAGTATTTTTAAGGTAACTTAAATATGAATGTTTTGCCATAATCATTGCAATATCCAGGTGAGCAATGCAGGCCCTCTGCCGCTTTTATTTACAATGTATTCTTTTGTATCTTTTGAAAAATATTTCAAGCCCAGCTTGAATTGTGTATAAAAAAGCTATTTGAAATGGAAGTTTTAGCAAAATATATTACACCATGTTAATTTTAATTCTGTATTTCCTGTGGCAGGTCGCCTGTGTCTGATGTTAATACTGTATTTCCTGTGACAGGTCGCCTGTGTCTGATGTTAATTCTGTATTTCCTGTGACAGGTTGCCTGTGTCTGATGTTAATTCTGTATTTCCTGTGACAGGTCGCCTGTGTCTGGTGTTAATTCTGTATTTCCTGTGACAGGTTGCCTGTGTCTGATGTTAATTCTGTATTTCCTGTGACAGGTCGCCTGTGTCTGGTGTTAATTCTGTATTTCCTGTGACAGCTAGGTCGCCTGTGTCTGGTGTTAATTCTGTATTTCCTGTGACAGGTCGTCTGTGTCTGATGTTAATTCTGTATTTCCTGTGACAGGTCGCCTGTGTCTGGTGTTAATTCTGTATTTCCTGTGACAGGTCGCCTGTGTCTGGTGTTAATTCTGTATTTCCTGTGACAGGTCGCCTGTGTCTGGTGTTAATTCTGTATTTCCTGTGACAGGTCGTCTGTGTCTGATGTTAATTCTGTATTTCCTGTGACAGGTCGCCTGTGTCTGATGTTAATTCTGTATTTCCTGTGACAGGTCGCCTGTGTCTGATGTTAATTCTGTATTTCCTGTGACAGGTCGCCTGTGTATGATGTTAATTCTGTATTTCCTGTGACAGGTCGCCTGTGTCTGATGTTAATTCTGTATTTCCTGTGACAGGTCGCCTGTGTCTGATGTTAATTCTGTATTTCCTGTGACAGGTCGCCTGTGTCTGATGTTAATTCTGTATTTCCTGTGACAGGTCGTCTGTGTATGATGTTAATTCTGTATTTCCTGTGACAGGTCGCCTGTGTCTGGTGTTAATTCTGTATTTCCTGTGACAGGTCGCCTGTGTCTGATGTTAATTCTGTATTTCCTGTGACAGGTCGCCTGTGTCTGGTGTTAATTCTGTATTTCCTGTGACAGCTAGGTCGCCTGTGTCTGGTGTTAATTCTGTATTTCCTGTGACAGGTCGTCTGTGTCTGATGTTAATTCTGTATTTCCTGTGACAGGTCGCCTGTGTCTGGTGTTAATTCTGTATTTCCTGTGACAGGTCGCCTGTGTCTGGTGTTAATTCTGTATTTCCTGTGACAGGTCGCCTGTGTCTGGTGTTAATTCTGTATTTCCTGTGACAGGTCGCCTGTGTCTGGTGTTAATTCTGTATTTCCTGTGACAGGTCGTCTGTGTCTGATGTTAATTCTGTATTTCCTGTGACAGGTCGCCTGTGTCTGATGTTAATTCTGTATTTCCTGTGACAGGTCGCCTGTGTCTGATGTTAATTCTGTATTTCCTGTGACAGGTCGCCTGTGTATGATGTTAATTCTGTATTTCCTGTGACAGGTCGCCTGTGTCTGATGTTAATTCTGTATTTCCTGTGACAGGTCGCCTGTGTCTGATGTTAATTCTGTATTTCCTGTGACAGGTCGCCTGTGTCTGATGTTAATTCTGTATTTCCTGTGACAGGTCGTCTGTGTATGATGTTAATTCTGTATTTCCTGTGACAGGTCGCCTGTGTCTGGTGTTAATTCTGTATTTCCTGTGACAGGTCGCCTGTGTCTGATGTTAATTCTGTATTTCCTGTGACAGCTAGGTCGCCTGTGTCTGATGTTAATTCTGTATTTCCTGTGACAGCTAGGTCGCCTGTGTCTGATGTTAATTCTGTATTTCCTGTGACAGGTCGCCTGTGTCTGATGTTAATTCTGTATTTCCTGTGACAGGGCGTCTGTGTCTGATGTTAATTCTGTATTTTCTGTGACAGGTCGCCCGTGTCTGATGTTAATTCTGTATTTCCTGTGACAGGTCGTCTGTGTCTGATGTTAATTCTGTATTTCCTGTGACAGGTCGTCTGTCTGATGTTAATTCTGTATTTCCTGTGACAGGTCGTCTGTGTCTGATGTCCCATAAGACTCGTATCGATGTGGATGACTGTGTGGCTGTTCTGCCTACAGGTAAGTACACCTCTGTTAACTGGATTATTTACTTGATATTCAAGTTATTCATAACTCCAATCAGGGCCCAGTTTTTTAAAAGTTGATTAGCTTAATCACTTGATTAGTAAAAATCTTATTTCGCCTTTACTTCAAAACCTCTGTGTGTGTATTCCTTAAAATAGGCAGGTAGGAAGAAACTGAGGAGTGTTATTGTTTCATAAAATTTTGTCATGTTCGTTTTACCAGAAATGATTTTATCAGGATTTTAAAATTGTTGTTAAACTGTTTAGCTTAATCACCTTTTGAAAAACTGGTGCCAAACAGATATTAATGAAATGGTTCCCGAACTAATACCCAGCATAGTTTTAGTATATTCTGTCTCTCTTGATAGACCTGATATAAATAGCACTGATTTCTACTGTCATTCCCATTTAATTCAATAATAATGTCATGAAATTTCTTTCTTTATTCTTACAGATATTATCTATTCAAATTCTAATCACTGTAGCATATAACAGGATATATATTTACCTGTATATATTTTACAGGACAGTTAATTCTCCACCTGACTAAAGACACATATCAGTGTTTGGGGCTAGAGGGAAAGCCTGCAGAATTTCCTCATAAGAATCCAGACAAATTTGGTAATGTCAGCTGAAAGATTATAGATTATACTTTTTTTTTTTAACAGAATTTGTTATATACAGGTAAACACAACTTATATGGGTTTATTTAAGAATCAGAACTTCAGTTATAACTTTTACATGTGTTAACATATACCATAATTTCTCAAGAGATAGTTTGTTTTAGAGTTCGACAAAATTCTGGAGACAATTTGTGACAAGTGACGTATACTTAAAGATACAAATTTATTACATGTGAGAAGCAGCTAGTATTACACATGTAAGGCTATAGAGTCAGCAGTTTTTTCATTTATTTGAAATTACATTAAATGGATTTGAAAAAAATATTGATATCAATAAGTGTGTATTCTCCATGTAATGAATTGTCTGCAAGGGTATTAATGTTGTCAAACTAAAATAACAAATTTTACCTGATACACAGTGAATTTACAACCAAGGTAATTTGACTTAATTGTTTTTGACAGTTGTAACGATCAACCTCTTGGAAAAGTGCTTCAGACCAGAAAAGAAAAAGTACCAACGAGTGTTTCGATGTTTACGGGATAGACTTGATGTACGGTTCGATGTCATCATGACATGGGATCCTAATGGTAAGTAGTCATATGATATGTCACTTTGTCCAAAGAACTGGGTAAGCTTTTCTATATACTGTGGCGTGACTTTCATTAGTAACTTCTTTCATTTAAATTTATCAAATAGCAGTAAGCCATCTTTGGAACTAGGACTTAGATGTTACACGAAAGAAGGGTATTTTTCTCCTTGTTATGGAGAGGCTCTTTATGTGAAAGTATTGGTAATTTTATTAGAACTACAGCTACATTACAAAAACATCCTGATGACAGATGCAGGTCTTTTCGGCCCTTTGTTTGATGTTTCACAACATGGTCATTGAATGCAGGTTATTGTGGAAGAATACATGCCAGGACTTTTTTGTTTTAATATTTCAAGCAGTTGTTCAGTTTGATGTTTGGTATAGCAAATGCTTGATGATGTTATTACATGTACCAGTCCCAAATAAACTATTTTATAACAAATATATACATATTTATTTCAATCAGATGATGCACTGTGTCCCAGCTCATTACAGAAGTACTTCCAGATAAAGGGCCACACTTGTGTGAAGACAAATGTAAGGTGTCAGCAGAGACTGTTAAAACATTTACAGGTGCCCATATTAGATGTAGAGATGGACTGTTCTGGTACACTGGAATACAATCAGGATGATGTATACGAGTGGCTTGGAGGTGTAGCTGTCAACACATGTCTGTAAGTTGTCATTGATTATCAGGTGATGATACATTGATTTTCTTGGAACTCTTCAATGATAATATGTTTCATGTGAAGTGTACCTGTGGCAGGGGCAGTAACTCCTACTGACTGTACATGTGTGATTAATCTGTTACATACACTTACGATATAGGTTAAATACCTCGTATGATATAGGTAAAATACCTGGTAGGATATAGGTAAAATACCTCGTACGATATAGGTAAAATACCTACTCTGAAGGTCACAGGTGTTAAATTATGGAAAATTGCCTAACAACTCATTCTGATAAAACAAATAATGATATATCTGCGGTGATTTATTGTTCATTTGGAATAATTGAAAATCAAGAAATAACAGTCTCATGCAGTTCATGTTGAAAATCAGTATTCATATAAAATGAGTATACTAGGTCTTGTACATTTTGATTGGATGAGTGTTATTGCAGTATTGCATAAAGTTTACCTCTTGTTCTTCACACATATCATCGCCAATCCAATCCATTTCACAGACATAGTTTTTTGGCATTTATTGGCATTTAATGATTAAGAAAAAAAATTCCCTATTTTCCTGTAATTTTGGATAAGGTATGTACACATTTTAGTGTATGTATACAAGTGTTGTGAACATATATGTCAACTTTTCCAGTGGAAGGTAACATATGTATGTTAATTATCATTGATAGGAATGGAGAGCCAGATAACTACACTACGACCTACAGCTACCCAGGACCAACACGAGAGGTGGATCATTCTATCTATGTCCAGTACAAAGGCTTCTTTTCACCCAGTACCATACACAAAGTAATGGAAGAACTCAGGTATACACAGGTGATACTAGTACATACACAAAGTAATGGAAGAACTCAGGTATGCACAGGTGATACTAGTACATACACAAAGTAATGGAAGAACTCAGGTATGCACAGGTGATACTAGTACATACACAAAGTAATGGAAGAACTCAGGTATGCACAGGAGATACTAGTACCACACACAGTAATGGAGGGACTCGGGTATACACAGGTGATACTAGTACCACAGACAAAGTAATGGAGGAACTCAGGTATACACAGGTGATACTAGTACATACACAAAGTAATGGAAGAACTCAGGTATGCACAGGTGATGCTAGTACATGTAATAGAGGAACTCAGGTATACACAGGTGATACTAGTACATGTACATACATAAAGTTATGGAGGGACTCAGGTATACACAGGTGATACTAGTACATACACAAAGTAATGGAAGAACTCAGGTATACACAGGTGATACTAGTACATACACAAAGTAATGGAGGAACTCAGGTATACACAGGTGATACTAGTACATACACAAAGTAATGGAGGAACTCAGGTATACACAGGTGATACTAGTACATACATAAAGTAATGGAGGAACTCGGGTATACACAGGTGATACTAGTACATACACAAAGTAATGGAAGAACTCAGGTATACACAGGTGATACTAGTACATACATAAAGTAATGGAGGAACTCAGGTATTCACAGGTGATACTAGTACACACACAAAGTAATGGAGGAACTCAGGTATACACAGGTGATACTATTACCGTATTTTACCGAGTATAAGCCCATGCACAGTCTACCGTAGATGTAGTTCCAAGTCGTATACATACCAGTATGTACAGTACTTATTCTACAAGATATTTCTTAGTACTAAGCGCCTTTATCTACTTTTGTGAAAATAAAATGATGAGAAAATGGTTTATACATTCTTATTTGTCTTTACAAATTATGCGGTGACTGACCAAATTTCCCTTGTAACTTAAGATTATGTCACCTGCAATCCATTGACAAGATCCGAATGGAATAAGTGATCTATTGCATTATAATGAAAAATATTTCAGTCATTGATCATTGATGTAGATCAGGTTATCCTCTTTCGTGTTATAATCCAAGATGGCTGCCGATTTTTTCCCCCTCTTGCATAGGGTCTTATCCGCGGATAAGCCTACCCCCCACTTTTGCCCATTTTCAGTGCAATAGCCCATTTGGCTTATACCCGGTAACATATGGTACATACAGAGTATAGGAGTTCTATTATACACAGGTTCAGTGATCAACAGACCATTTGCTGGACCCCAATACATTAATGTACCGTTGTAAGATTAAATATTTACATGTTTATCTATAAATGTATATCCCTAGAAAGAATTTATATTTATCTGAAATATTTTATTTATCTTGTGTGCTACTTCTATAAAAATATACTTTTTGAAGAGTTTGTATGATTAGCAACAATAATCTCCAGACAAGTTTCACTGTATAAATGTATTCAGTGCCATTGTTTTTTTGTTTTCCAGAAATCATATACAAAAGGCGAAGGCACCATGGGCCTGTCTGACAGTGCATGGTCTTGTAGACTCGCCGGTATCATGGGAAACAAAAGAACATGGTTTCCTCACCTGTGGTGATAACATCTACACACTACTGGTGTTCCCAGACCAGCACTACTGGTGTTATAGGGCTTTCTCCTTCTACGATGTTGTTATATAAAAAAAATATTGAAAAAAATTATATCTTCCTATTGTCATTTTACATTGATTAATAGGCTATTACTGTATTGCTAAATTTATGTGATATTTCATATTTTTAAGCAAAATATACATACATCTTATCATACCACTTTCAATATGCATTGTTTTCTTAGATAAAAATATTATGTACACCCAATCTAACTGATGGCGTGTTTTCACAAAAGATTAGTTTTACCAGAGTTTTCCAGATCCTAGGATCATTAAAACGATATCCAGAGGGATCTTGGTGCTCACCACTGACTGGTCCTATTGATTCTATGTACCATAAGACTGATCATTTCTCTAGAATAATGATTTAATAACAAGGAGATCCTACATAGGAAATCTAAGAACTTTCTGTGAAGTAGAAAATAGCAATGCTGAACTTCAAGAATCTTATACTTATTATGTTTTCAAAGGATCACACCTCAAGTTTTGATAATTGAAGCACACCATATTTAAACTACAATGAAAACAAAAGTAAAAGGTTTATCTTTTTTATTGTGATATAAAATTTGCAATTGATTTTCACAAATAAAAAATCAACAAGCTGAATAAAACAACAGAGTATTGAATATACATGTATAAAGGTACTTTGCGACATTACAATTAAATTGTTATAAGGTCACGCATTAAGTTAAAACAACCCAAACACTGCCACTCGAAGAATTAAATGCAAGCTGAATCCATTTGGATAATCTAGAAGTGACTGGTATAACGATATGTACCACCCACACACATGACCTGGATTGCTACAATTCTAACGGACCTCTCAAGTCAATGATACAGTCCTTCTAACCAACCTCTAACAGACCTCTCAAGTCAATGTTACAACCCTTCTAACCAACCTCTAACAGACCTCTCAAGTCAATATTACAACCCTTCTAACCAACCTCTAACAGACCTCTCAAGTCAATGTTACAACCCTTCTAACCAACCTCTAACAGACCTCTCAAGTCGATGATACAGTCCTTCTAACCAACCTCTAACAGACCTCTCAAGTAAATGTTACAACCCTTCTAACTAACCTCTAATGGACCTCTCAAGTCAATGTTACAACCCTTCTAACCAACATCTAACGGACCTCTCAAGTCAATGTTACAACCCTTCTAACCAACATCTAACGGACCTCTCAAGTCAATGTTACAACCCTTCTAACCAACCTCTAACAGACCTCTCAAGTCAATGTTACAACCCTTCTAACCAACATCTAACGGACCTCTCAAGTCAATGTTACAACCCTTCTAACTAACCTCTATGTAACTGCTATATTAATCCAACATCTAAGTACTGCTAATGAGTTCGAACAACACAAGACAGGAACTACCCCGACATACCTCAAGGTCATTGGTAAACTAGATCAAGCCTGCTATATCAAGTTCATCATTATGTAGTCTACAACAACATGACAGACCTCCAGTCCATACTTTAACTTCACTGGCAGCGGTCAAGGTCATGGATAAACTTCAATCCCCATGGCAGATAATAAGGTAAGGAATCAATTACTGGTAACTGCAACTAGTCGTATTTCAAGGCCGATGGTAAGTTAGAACAGAGGTCAAGGCTGGTGGTAGGTTAGATGTTGGAGCCACCCTAACAGAGGTCAAGGCCGGTGGTAGGTTAGAAGTTGGAGCCACCCTAACTGAGGTCAAGGCTGGTGGTAGGTTAGAACCACCCTGACAAGAGGCCATGGCCATCGGTAGGTAAGAACCACCCTGACAGAGGTCAAGGCTGGTGGTAGGTTAGAACCACCCTGACAACAGGTCATGGCCATTGTTAGGTAAGAACCACCTTGACAGAGGTCAACGCTGCTTGAAATTTGTGACCAAAAATAGATTTCAACCACATTAAGACTTAGTCATGGTAAAAATACTGGAATAAATAAACATAAAAAATGAATACATCAAGGCTGAAATTTATCTAAAGCTACAGACATCTAATTTCTAAATTATGATCATGTATTTTCTAAAGCTAGACATCTAATTTCTACATTATGTACATGTATTTTGACATTGAAGTTTTAAAACAAAGACATATTCAACAAAATGGTTTAAGAACCAGTAACTTCACCATTCCTGTATCTACATGTACATAAGATCTATGACAAGATGGCAATAATTCTCTCTAGGTGGTGGTACAACAAGGCATGTCTTTAATTGATATTGTTATCATTAGAATCACAGAATCACCTGAAGTATAATTTGACGTAAACTTTTAAAAAATTCTCAAAATCTACACTTCTAAATATTACAGTAATGTTATCAAAGTATGTTGGCTTGGTTTATCACCAGTGAACAGAAAGAATCATTTTTGAGATGGGATGAGCTTGTAGTAGCTAGTGGTTACCTCACTGAACATCATTGATGGGGGCCTGCCACATGCTATCTTGAAGTAAATTGTCAAAGGACACAACCACTAACAGCACAGGATGGTCCGGTTGTCTCAGCTACCTGAGAAACATGAACCATGCCTGATAGGGATCCAACCACACATGTCATATCTTTATCTGTGGTCTGATGCTCTATCACCCGAGGTATGACACCCAAGCTACATTTCTTGTGACGTTTGATGAGAAGCAATAACTAGCAGGAAATACACCAAAGTAAGTTACTAAGTGAGAGTCTAATACATCATAACACTTATACTATAAAGTCATCACTCTGATAAAGGGTACAGTTATATCTGAAAAATAATTCAACCCTGTGAAATTACGAATACAATATACCTTTAACTTACTTTTCTCTCTGTCTATATGGGTAAATAACCGATCTTTTTAATTTTCTAAATATTATTTCATATTTATGTACCAAGAGACTTGACAAAGTCTAACATTTAGTTATTTAGTACTGAACACATACAGCAGTAATGAAAAACCGTTCATGCCTGGATGAACACAAGATACATGTATAATGTCATGATGAAGCACACCAAAATTAAATAATCAATAAGTATGATGATATAAAATAGTTGATATCAAATTAGTGTTAAATGTCTTGGCATTAAAACTTGATCAGAGTAAAAATACCTCTTCAATGATTCCTTAATGAGATTCGTTAAAATAAAGTAAAATCAACCTGCTACACCATAACTACATAAATATATTATTATACATAACACATCGGCATTATTCTACACTGTAGCATGTCCTCTGTTTAATACCTAAATGTAAATAAATTTCATATTTAAAGACCAGTCTTTTAAAACAATAAACAGTTTCTGGAATTTTTTTTTTGAATTTTTTGTTGGACTACCCCATATAAAGCATATAAAGCGTTACAATGGGGATACAAATGAAATCCAGTGGGAAGACTGGGATTATAATTTAATAGAATTTTCTCAATGTACCAGTAGTAGAGCAATCAACACAACTTATCTATTTGTTCACTGAGGATGCTAAGTACTTTACTTTATTTTCAGTACAGACTATATGTAACAGAACTACAGAATGTAATTTCTTATTAACATATAATAATAATGATCAGCTAACTATAGCATTTTGTTTATGTACACTATATGTTTAATACTAAATGCCAACACTTATCTATTATTCATATACATGTATACTGAAAATCTTTCAAACACATATATTATTTCTTAAGCTAACAATCATGCATCACATTTCACAAGGGGAAAAACTCTATATGAAATGTATTGCCATTTTTTTTCTCTGACTGCTATGTAAAATGATCAACTGATCACCAAACATGATCTGTTACTAATTACTAAATGTTAAACATTTCACGTAAAATAAATCTGTAAAAAAATTAAATATCAACTTTAATAGTAATCTCCCAGACTTTTTAGTATATAATTTTTACTTTTCAAAAGCAATAGTCAAGGACCTATCACAATAACAAGTCGAAGTAAGATACCATGAAATGAATATTTTTCAACAAGATTAAATCTACAACAATATACCGGTATCTGAGATACATAAAAACCAAATATGGTGGTCAAAGTTCCAGGTGTGTTAAATATAGGACATCTGAGTAGAAGATTGTGTAGATTACATAATATGTATTACAAATATATTCCAAATACTTCAGGAAAGTTCTGAATTGTGAATACTGACACTTATATCATTAACTTAAGGTGGCTGTGTACCCAATCAGAACACAAAACAAACATTTTGTACATTTGATAAAAATTCTGTAGTTGAAGCATATCCATGCCCTTTATAGTTAAAACAAAAGAATATTGAAAGGTGTTTTAAAGAGCAAAATTATCACCTGAAGCTCACATAAAATCTGTTTTGAATGCTCTGATATCACCAATTACTTTTTTCCAAAGCAAGTACCCAAAAAAGAGTGAATTTCTTAATATTGTGCACTTCAGATGAGCATTTTTTATAAGGATGATCTTTTGAACTTGTATGTTGTTTTCTTTTTCGGGCAAAAACATAAACTAAATAGGCATTGTATGTGCCTTTTTTAACAACATAACATTAAGATATTGCCACCTTATATTAATAGGGTTTAGAAGATTGAAAATTACTCTTCCCTGTGGAAATGAATATTGGTACAGATCAAATTATACATTGTATGCTGTACAAGGTTTTCGATGATTTAAAGCATGCAGTCCATATCACAACACATAGATCTACAGAGTGATTTTTTAAGTCACAGTGCAAAGAAGACTAAGGACATTTCAACAGAATGCCCTCATATTGAGAATGTTGTCCTTCATGGATTTATCATAGATAATCTATTAAATATACCACATACAAACATCACCCCACATCATACCAAAGGATATATTTTTTTCTTTTGTTGGTGGTGATATTCTAAAATTTGAATTAAAAGATCAATTGGATGATATCCAACTCATTTTGTTCTTTGTTATCAGGTTGTTTAAAGTTGAGTTTTATTTAGAATACACAACCTCATTATATCTTTCTGTTTTGCCTTAAGTTCATACAACTACAACTGCAAGCATTTGATTGACCTATAGCCATAGAGAATGCTGTAAACAAGTATTCTATTTCCAGGTACTGTGTAAATTTTTACATTTCTTTCAAGCTTTCATATGAAACAGATACCTTTTAAACATCTACATCCAGTTAAAGTTCTAAAGAGTTAAATCAGGCTTCCGTAGGAAGCAATTGTGAAGCTTTGAAATTTGGAAGATACCTCCTACATTTAATCAAAACTACCAAAACTACCAAAACTCCCACAACTTCCAAAACTGCTGAGAGAGCTCCAGCTGCCATGGCCACCAAATCCCCAGCCTCCAAATCCACCTCCCATCATCCTGGATGCACCATAACCAAGGGCAGCACCACCAATTAAACCTACAGTAAAATAGTTTGTTTAGCACACAAATAAATTTTAATTTCAATCTTTAAACAAGAGATCCCAGAGGGATCTTGGCGCCCACCATTGAATGATCTTCATAGGTTCCATGTCAGATTGATCTTTTCTCTACTTTTCCCTTCCTCTAAGTCTTACTAATCTGTGTAAATTCAGAAACAGCCCTCTATAGCTAGTACTTTTCAAACAAGGGGAACCTATATATAAAATTTAAGATTTAGCGATAATAGCTGTCTGTCGGCCATATGCTGTTTTCCGATTGGTCCCAATATGCAAAACTAGGCACTGAGGGGAACCTACATATGAAATTTGAGAAAGATCCCTTCAGTACTTTCTGAGAATAGCGATAACAAACTTCAATTGTCGAAATCCAAGATGGCTGCCTGTCGGCCATGTTGTTTTCCGATTGGTCTCAAAATGCAATATGCATAACTAAGCACCAAGGGGAAACTACATATGAAATTTGAGAAAGATCCCTTCAGTACTTTCTCAGAAATAGCGATTACAAACTTCAATTGTCAATATCCAAGATGGCTGCCTGTCGGCCATGTTGTTTTCCGATTGGTCTCAAAATGCAATATGCATAACTGACAGCAAGAGGAACCTACATATGAAATTTGAGAAAGATCCCTTCAGTACTTTCTCAGAAATAGCGATAACAAACTTCAATTGTCGAAATCCAAGATGGCTGCCTGTCGGCCATGTTGTTTTCCGATTGGTCTCAAAATGCAATATGCATAACTAGGCACCAAGGGGAACCTACATATGGAATTTGAGAAAGATCCCTTCAGTACTTGCTCAGAAATAGCGATAACAAACTTCAATTGTCAAAATCCAAGATGGCTGCCTGTCGGCCATGTTGTTTTCCGATTGGTCTCAAAATGCAATATGCATAACTAGGCACCAAGGGGAACCTACATATGGAATTTGAGAAAGATCCCTTCAGTACTTGCTCAGAAATAGCGATAACAAACTTCAATTGTCAAAATCCAAGATGGCTGCCTGTCGGCCATGTTGTTTTCCGATTGGTCTCAAAATGCAATATGCATAACTAGGCACCAAGGGGAACCTACATATGAAATTTGAGAAAGATCCCTTTAGTACTTTCTGAAGATTGTGTGATTACATTATGTACTACAAATATATTCCAATACTTCAGGAAAGTTCTGAATTGTGAATACTGACACTTATATCATTAACTTAAGGTGGCCGTGTACCCAATCAGAACCCCAAAACAAACATTTTGTACATTTGATTAAAATTCTGTAGTTGAAGGGATATCCATGCCCTTTATAGTTTTAAAACAAAAGAATATTTTAAAGGGGTTTTAAGAGCAAAATCACACCTGAAGCCACATAAAAACTGTTTTTTAATCTCTGATATACCAATTACTTTTTTCCAAAGCAAATACCCATAAAAGAGTGAATTTCTTAATATTGTGCACTTCAGATGAGCATTTTTTTTTTAAGGTGATCTTTGAACTTGTATGTTTTTTTTCTTTTCGGGCCAAAACATAAACTAAATAGGCATTGTATGTGCCTTTTTTAACAACATACATTAAGATATTGCCACCTTATATTTTAAGGTTTGAAGATTGAAAATTACTCTTCCCTGTGGAAATGAATATTGGTACAGATCAAATTATACATTGTATGCTGTACAAGGTTTTCGATGATTTAAAGCATGCAGTCCATATCACAACACATAGATCTACAGAGTGATTTTTTAAGTCACAGTGCAAAGAAGACTAAGGACATTTCAACAGAATGCCCTCATATTGAGAATGCTGTCCTTCATGGATTTATCATAGATAATCTATTAAATATACCACATACAAACATCACCCCACATCATACCAAAGGATATATTTTTTTTCTTTTGTTGGCGGTGATATTCTAAAATTTAAATTAAAAGATCAATTGGATGATATTCAACTCATTTTGTTCTTTGTTATCAGGTTGTTTAAAGTGGTGTTTTATTTAGAATACACAACATCATTATATCTTTCTGTTTTGCCTTAAGTTCATACAACTACAACTGCAAGCATTTGATTGACCTATAGCCATAGAGAATGCTGTAAACAAGTATTCTATTTCCAGGTACGGACGGACGGACGGAGGGACGGACGGACGGAGGGACGGAGGGACGGACCACGGACCACGGACGCAGGGCGATTTGAATAGCCCACCATCTGATGATGGTGGGCTAACAAAAAGTCAGCACTGTTAATGTAATCATACCTGAAAAAAGGGTTGAAATTGGAAAACTCAATTTCTCCAAGTCAACAATTTTTTGGTTCTGTTACTTAAACTGAATCATTTTGTTTCTTAAATGTTTTATCATAACCTTATTATGAAACACGATAAGAGAAAGAAAATAACAGATTTCATTTTTCATGTTTGAGATCACAATTTTACACTAAAGATTGCAAAATTTACTGAAATAACCTGGAGATCCCAGTTCTAAACTGGTGACTTGACATAATACTTAACATATATATCATACAAGAATACTGATTATCTGAATTATGACTTTCTGTTTTATCACTCAGTCTATTGAATTAAAACAATGATTCCATGTGGGGTTTGACATAGGAATTAAGCGAACTGCAGATTTGGCTCGCTTTAGGTGCAGCACCCATGTCTGTATCAGGAGCTGTCCAGCCTTAGATCAAACCTAATGGACCTACCAGAGGCAGGACAAGGGTCACCACCTTGCACCTAGCCAGGATAAAGGAGAGTTAAAACCAGGAACCAACCAACCAAATCCAAGATAATGATAATAAAACAATGATATAGTGGATTGTTTACCTGCTGCTACTTTTGTAGCATTGCCTCCCCCAATTCCTCCTAAACCACCGCTCTTCTTTTTACTTCCCTGCTGTACATAAACTACTTGGGGTTGTTGTTGCGGTGGGTGTGCATAACCTGGTTGCTGTTGGTAGCCATAAGCTGAAAAAAGAAGGATGTGTTGGCTTTTCTTATATTCAGATGAGTCAAAAGATTTACACAGACAAGCGAGATTCATCAAACATACCATTTAGTGTATTTGATCATAACTGATGACCAAAGAAAGATTTTGTATTTCTTTTTGTAATGTCATCAATTAGACATGTAAGATATGAAAGCACCTGGGACTATATGAACACTTATTTCACAGACTTTTTCCTCTTTTAACATTAAATTTATACATATGACAATCTGAATATGACTGAGCCTGAGGTATTCTTATGACAGGTGTACAAAGTCTGATGAATGTCTTAGTGAATAAAGTCACGGGTGTGACAAATCAGATAATGGTTTTATCTAACGACAAAAGTGACTCTGACCATGGTACTGTGAAATCTTAACTGATCCAAGGAATTCTCTCATACATGACCAACTTCTGTGTCAGGTATAACTAAAATCTGTTCAGAATTGAAGTCATCTGAACGACACGGCATCAATTAATGATTTTCTTTCATTGGAATAAGAATGTTGACCTTGATATTGAAACCATGGGATATGAATTTACCCAAGTTGTTCAAGTATTTAATGATAGATGATTGTATAAATTTTGTTAAAGAAATGAAGTTTCTAGAGCAATTACAATTGGAATTGGGAGCATTATAGAAAGGGACTGATAAGGGTACCAGTGATAGTATACAACATATCCATTCAGTTCTACTACATGTATGCTTGAATAGGTGATATTAAAACAGGTTTAGTAATTATGTGGGGATAGAGAAGGAAAAGATTGGATATGTAGCATTCAAGTTTGTTACTAGGCTCTATGTAAGCATAAATCAAGCATTTTCCACTGTTTCTTAGGAAAATTGCTATAAAATCATAACAAGCCGGTCAAATGTACAAAATTTGACCAGCATGGAAAATCTGAATGCACCAAAGCAATCAAATTATTAGGATTAAGTGTCTCTCAGACCAGAACTGCTGACGTCTGCTTCAGGACGGTTTAGGGAAATATCAGGGGAACGTCTTTTGGATCAGATTGGCTTAATATCAATGAACTATCAAAACTTTTCCCCTCGATGTCAGACTGTTTCCTTTAGACATGAAACAATTGTGAAATAAGGTGTTCTTCTACTGATCAATGCCTTCATATTTAAATGCTTTTAAGTACACTTACCGATCACGAAATCGAACACAAACGCAATAATATTTGAACAGAAATGACCCTGTTTTTACCTTGTTGAGGGGCATAGCCTTGTTGAGGGTAGGGCTGATATTGCTGCTGAGGGTAGCCTTGAGGCGGTGGTGCATACTGCTGCTGTGGTGGTGGAGGACCATACCCTGGCTGTGGGTAGGGACCAGGTTGTCCCGGGTAAGGGGCTTGAGGATAAGGAACACCTCCTGGCTGAGGTGCTTGTGGATACCCACCTGGAATGATCAAAACTCTCAATGAAAAATACTTTTCATTTACAAGCAATTTATTTTTAGAATAATTTAAACATACAGGAAGAATAACAGCAAAGTGAGCAGGGCTCACATAGATATATCTGATAATACCTCCACCCCCTCATCAATAAAACAAATCTTCCCGTAATTTTATGAAATATCTTTTTTATGAAATATCTTGTTTCATGAGATATCTTGTGCAAGCTTTTTTCTTTTAAAGTGCAATGCTATGGTATGAATATAATCTAGATATGTCTTTGGGTTCATGTGATATCATGCACGCAAACTTTTTGTTGTCCAGTGTGACCTTTGACCTTTACCCTTGACTGATGTCCACAAAAATTCAACCAGGTGCAGACCTTGATTGTATGATGCTATGGTGTGAATATGAACTAAATATGTTCAGGGGCTCACAAGATATTGTGAGGTTATACAAGGTTATAATGGAAGAACAGATGGACCGATGGATGCACAGACAAAGCGATTACGTACTATATATACTAAGTGGGGGTATAATGAAATATTAAACAGGCTTGTGAAGAATGTATTACCACTGAAGATGTGTATCCCTAAAACAGAATGTATAAGCTGTTTAAGTACACTATACCTGCCAATCCGTCAAAGCCTATACTCCCGGAGGCAGGAGCTGGTGAGTATGGGGGAGGGGCAGACCCTCCATACCCAGGCTGTGGCTGGGGTGGGTACTGGGCGTGGGTCTGTGGAGCAGTCTGAACCTGTATGGGAGCCTGTTGCTGTTTTTGAGAATGGTGCTGTGGGGGAGGTGGAAGCTGTAATACAATAGCAAATTTAGTAATTAGTTACGTCCAATTGTCACGATAATTTCAACAAATAGTGTAAACAACATACAAATAGGTAAGACAGCAGGCTAAGCTGATGTGAATCATTTCCAAGTCATGGTGTAAGTTAAAAGTGAAAGTATCATAGCTTTGGGCACTGTACAATATCAACATTAGTGAGATTCAATTATTATAATATTGAGGTTAAAATCATTCATAAGCTTTCAAAGTGTATTACCAAAATGAGTACAAATAGCAATATGAGAAAATCACTAGATTTTGAAAACAGTGAACATCAGTATTAATATTGATCTCGGATATTAAAATGTCAATAGATTTTGGAATTGCAGTATATATCTTTGTAATCAATCAATAGTTATACATTTGGATCCCTCTGAATACCAGTAACAAACTTAATGAATGCTGAATGTGTAAACTTTATTTATTCTACAACAATTGTGAAACAACGAATTGTGAAACAAGTTATACCAGCTTAAATAAATCACTCTTATTTATCTGAATGAAAGAGCACGAGGGATCTGAGCTTGGAAGGAAACCGGAATACCTGAAGAAAACACATGAAACAAATCCTGGTAGCCAATGTGTAAGGCAAGTGTGTTACTTCTTTGCTATCCGACCACCCTTTTAAGTGAATGTTATTATATGTTACTTCTTTGCTATCCGACCACCCTTTTAAGTGAATGTTATTATATGTTACTTCTTTGCTATCCGACCCAGGGGTAGAATTTAACTTTTTTAGTAACTTGCACGTTGTTGCGTGTGGATAAAATTTTAACTCGCAAAATTACAAACTTACTCGCAATTTTGAAATTATGTGTTAACATTAAATATAACAGATGTTTTATGATCACTAATCTTTACTTTTCAGAACCACAAACAAAAGAACAGTTGCTTCAAATAATGTTTTTATTTGAGCCAAAATACAATTAATTTTTGTTTTGGTTTTTGTTTTATTTAACTCACTGTTCATATCAGCCAGGGTACATATATACTCCCTTCAAATATCATCAACTTCAAGATCAATGAATATTGAAGGATTTTGATCCTATATATTACTTATATGTTATAATTTATTTTCAAGAGAACAAAAAATCAAAAAAATCAGTCATTTCATTTGATTTAATCACGTATGATTTCTCATAAAATCTTTGACTAATAATGAAATAAGTATTAATTCTATCTAATTAAAATGCTATTCCCTGTCCATCATGATTTTACAACATATTCGTGATTTGGAAAAAAACCCCGAATTTTTTCATTTAAAAATTTCATTTTGTTTTTGTCATATCTGAAGTTGACTTGTTAAATTAGAAAATGGACAATACAGTAAGTGCTGATAGAATTTCAAGTAAGAACAAAATATTTACTGATGATGACTTGGCGGGACTGTATTCTTTGCAAGTTTTGCAATAAATTTTAATAACTTGCACATGCATGATCATCGTCAAGGTTTTTTTCCAGGTCAATATGCAGTTCACGCTCCCATTTCTCGACAATTTGTTTTGTTGGCCTTGGGATGCATGTCACTTTTTTTCTTAGGAGTTGGGCTACTTTCTCTACATGTGTCCTTGCTCTCATTATTTTCGCCGATCTTTTCATTGATGTTCCGGCAGCGGCTGACTTAAAAAAATTGATTATGTCAGCCATGCTAGCGAGACGTCACGATTTGTTTCTCGGAAACTATTCATGTATATCGTAGTCTTTGAGACGCTTGAAACTAACGAGTGCTGTGTACAAGCGTCACCAATAATGCATTGTCTGTGTGTCGGTTTTTGTTTAAAGTTTTCGTCGATGTTTTACTATGTGTGTCTGTTTTACAAGGATTTATATGCACTCGCAGAAAAATGCGAGTACCACAAATTTCTACTCGCAAAATGAAAAATCAGCTCGCATTTAGCGAGTGTGCGAGCGTTAAATTCGAACGCTGCGACCACCCTTTTAAGTGAATGTAATTATATAAGTTGTGACAAAAGCATCGTTTCTGATCAGTTACATATTAAGTAGTCGAAAAAAAAACTTACAGTGCTGCATATGGCTGTCATCCACTCACTGTTGATGAAAGAATGAAATATTAATACAAACAATAACTTCGGATGAATACACAATATTCAAGGATTTAAACAAAAACCATTTAATGTATAACTTTTCAGGGTGAATTCCTACATTAAAATGTAGATAAATTTTATTCTGAAGATATCTCAAAACATTTTCAAACATGCTTAAAATGGTAGGTACTCTTCTTTAATCCACTTAACCAGTATATTGATATATCAATTATATATTGCTCCTTTTCACTTTGCAGTTTGCTTACAAATACAGTGTATGAGTGAAATCCATGCTGACCTCTATACTGAACCCAACGTTATTGCTGAATCAAACATGTGTAACACTAATCATATAAGGTTTTACACAAATTATCTAAACCTGTTGGCTGACTTGGGAATGGTAGTGTCCGTAATGAAAGTTATTTTTATAAGACCCCTACAACATTTGTTTTTTGTTGTTGTTGAATTACCAGTATATTGACAAAACAGAAAACATATAAATCATTTTGAAACAAAATTTGTATAGGGAAAGAAATGGTCAAACAACTGTGGGACACAGATAAACACTGTATACTTACTGGAGTTCAGCTTCAGATGCAGCCAGGAACCAGTATATCTTTGCCTTGCTGTTGTTCCGTGTGGGTACAGCCAACATCTGGCTATATGAAGTCCCTGACGGCACCTGTGGACGTCCTTCCATACCGTCAGTGTAACTTCCGAAGGCGAACCTCTTTGATACATCCTTTAAAACAATAACAGCTTTAAACAGGTATGTTTTAATTTTAGTACCCAGGGTATATATACACTTTTGGCCATGACCATTGTTAGCTTATTTTCAGTTTTGAATATACAATTGAAGTAAATATCCTAGACAGCTTTTCAATTTTTTGTATCAAATTATAATTTTGTGACGTACATATATTTTCACTTTAGAAAATACTATCAGAAACCCATATTAAAGAACATGTAAATTTGGCTGAATGGAAATAACCAATTCAATCAAACACCAGATTTAGTCCAGTTCATAATTTACCACTGTGATTCAGAAATATTCAAATTATATTCATCAAATAATGCTTTTAGAGGATGGCTTTTTTTATCATATAACTTTCTAATATAAATCTGTACATAATACAGCTTATATATTACCTTCATGTGAACTTTGCCCTTGACCTCATTGTCACCTTGACGTTTGTAGATGACAAGGTTGCTGTCACTGTATAGGATCACCCACACAGTCTGCCAGCCCCCGGAGAACATACTCTCTGGTGAGAAATTATAAATGTGAATTCTACGAAACAAAGACTCAATATTACTTTTAAGAGCTAATTAAAAAATACTTGTCTATGTTTACGTATATCATGCATCCACAGAAGATCTGAGATCTGACTCTTAGGTTTGAAGGAATATGTCTATTTGACATATGTTATGACCCTTCAGATTTCTCAGAAATAGTGATTTGACTTCTGAAATTGCTAAATGTCAAGGGTCAACTGGATGCCCTGATACTGATAAGATATGTATCGCGATCCCTATATGAGAATTTAAGCTGGTGACCTATCAGATGTCTGATATTCCATTGTACAGTAGTCATGTTTTGTTTGTGGCATTTCCAGAATATGAGAGTCCCTCGAAGCGTTCTTGAATTTAGATAATTTGGATTTGAAAGAACTCTAACAGACAGCTTTATAAGCCACTAGAATGGCCTTTTCAGTCATGTTGTTTACTACAAAACGTAAGCTAACGTTGGTCAAGGGAGATAACTACACATTTTCAAATATCGCTATACAAATCAAAGATAGACGATGCATCAATGCCCCACATTGCGATCCAATGCATCGATGAATCATTACACCACTATTAAGCAGTTTTTTTAAATTGATGATATTAGTCATATATAGGATATTTCTTAAAACATTGGTTAAATGTATGTGTCATTTTAAAACTGCTTATAGAAATTAAACACATTAAATTATGCACATGTATATAGAATTTAATGGACTTACTACTGTACCGCTTTAGGTAACCTGACTTTACAATCTGTGTCATCTTGGCACTTTCTCTTCTTCTCTACCTGAAATAATATGTATACTCCATTGTACATGCATATGTCATGTTCACTGATGTCAGTGAACTACAATAATTTTCAAAGTGACAGTCATGAACCAATTATATCAATATATACTGCTTTAAAAAACTCGAGAAAGACTGGTCTATCAATGCTTATGAAAAAACATGCTAGAAATATAATAGAGGCCAAATGCAATGAGCCTTAATTAAACTTCCATTTGACTTAAAAAAAGCCTAGTATACCTGGCAGCCATTTTGGATTTCTGACCAATCTCGGGATCATTTAAAGAAAGTTTGAGCTGAATCCCACTGGTGGAACTCAGAAAGAAGTTTGAAATGTGTTTTTCAAGATGGTGGCAATGACATGTACAGTCATCTTTGTTTTCAGACCGACTTGAAAAGTGACCATACTTGGTCAGGACAACCTCAGGATCATTTAAGGAATGTTTGAGCTTAATCCCAATGGTGGAACTAGAGGGGAAGTTACAAGTTGGGTCTTCCTCTAATTAACATGATTTGAAATGCATCTATAGTATTTTCAAATAATTGTATTTACCGATACCAAAAATTCTGACATTTTAATTTTTAACTTTATTAATTAAAGGTATGTATATAGCAGAGACTGGTATGTCCGGTACATGATTGTATAGAAATACATTGTACTTATATTTTATGCTTTACAACTTATCCATTATTACCACAATAATCAGTCCTACATACACATACATTATGCCTAATGTCTGTATGTGAATCTTAAATCTGGGAATGAAGGAGTTACAAGTGTCAAGTAAGTATAATTTTGTTGTGTGTAGCTACTGTATCATATCCAGTTGATGTAATGATGATATCGTCGATAGTATATTTATATAGCCACACGTGGCAGACACAACTTCTTTAAATTTCTGTAGTGTTAACGTTCTAACCCATAATTGATAAACTATATATATATACCTAGAGAACAAGAGAATTTAAAACTATAGCAAGTCATGGACAACAAATATAAATAATATGTCAATAAATCCTTCGAGCCAGCAAATCTGAATGAGGGTGAAATGTACCACCATATGATCATGATCAGGATCAGCAAATGTTGTGATCATGAAATATGGATATCAAATATGGAAAAAAACCTACGTATTTGAAGTGTACATATACATGTACATGTTATATGATTATTCCATTGACAAAGCACATTTTTTGATTCCTCATGATCAACTATCAATATTAGGACCAAGAGTAGGATTTCTGCTTAATCATTGTATTGATATAAGAACTAACACTTATGTACTTTTAAATTATATACATTGTAATATATAATATAATAGTGTGATTTTTATCAAGATTGCATGTAAAATGTAGCTGTGTCGACGTCCATGTTGAGTCATATTAAAAGAATTTACACACAACTCTATGAAAAAGTGCTAAAGGCTATGCTTTCTTTTAACAGCTTATAATTTATATATAATACTGTACTACAGGTGTACGCATGTGTCATTGGCAGAAAGTTCCTTCTGGCATCCAATTAATTTTATTTCTTTCATCATCTAGAACACTCTTGGCTATACTCAACTGTCATGATTAACAGTTTGATGTTTGTTTAAATTAAGGCAAGCCCAGAGCATTGTTTTCAAAATTTGTTCTTTACTAATAAGAAATAAAGATAGTTTTTTTAAAAATAAATATTACATAAAATATTATATATATTTATTCCAAATTAACATTATATCACTGATCGATAGAAATGAATGTCTGCATGGATCAGCATCTTGATCTTGAACTTATTAATACACTATAGCTGCCAATTAACAGCCATTGTCATTTTGAGGGGTCTCACTGTAGTAGTTGGTGACTATCTCACTGATCACATATGATAGTATCATCACATGTACATGTCATCCAGAGTAATTAAGGTAAATGTCTTGTCCTAATGCATGGACACAACCATGACAGCACACTAGACTGGCCTTTTCCTCAGCTTCCCCGGGAAAACACAAGTTTGCAAAATGATATGGGTGTATAGGGATTGTCGAACCATGCATCTCGTATTGCTGGAGTTCTCTCTTCTACAGCATTTTAGCATAATGAAAAAATAGTTATATAGTAATTCATTATAACAATTATTCTGAAAATTGTTATAAAACTATCATTCAAAATAAGAATTACATTTGGATTAATACATACATCGTTTACCGTCTCCCCACAGGGACATGTCTAGTGTTATATGACAGAATAAGTCAGGGAAACCTAAATAAGTTTATATCTATATACGTATAGGTATACGTAATTCTGACTTATTTGATCAGACTAGACATTTTGCGATCGTTTCCCTATATTAGTATAGCGATCGTGGCCCTTGTTTTATCTGCAAAACTATGGGAAAATGTTAACAGTTTATATGCATGTGCTTACATATACCGATTCGGAATTAAGTGCTATAGGCCTACTCAGGGACATATATAGATCTTATTATACGTCCCTGGCCTACTATTATCAAGATACAACGACGAGGATCAACCATAACCACACTAATTTTCGGCATATATCAGTACTGATTCTAAGACTGACTCACATTCTTGAACATGTACGAACTGTGTCTTGTAAAAATAATAAAAACGGTACACATTTTTCTCATACATACCCAGTCAAATATGATGTATTATCTAAAACCGTGAAATCATCGCTTTACAATCCTCCGAACAGAAACATCTCGATCCGAGTTGACGAAATATTACTATTAATTTGACAGACACATGCTTTGAGTGTGCACTTTTTTGGAGGTAGACGTCAAACACTTTGATGATTATGAATAATGAAGAGAAGACAACTCCATTTCCCGCGAAATTTCAACATTTGTGTGTTCGTGTGTTCAGCTTCAGATATACTAGTACTGTTTATGCCAAAGTTGCAGTAAGTTTATACCAAAATTAAAACTCTAAATATAGCAATTAAAAATTAGTCATTTTAAATCTGCGCAGGTATTAATGAACTATCACTGTATATATAACCCTCTTCACGTCCTTTCGCCAACAGATTGCCAATGTAATCGTCATTTTTGACGGAATTGGAAAACGATTAAGAAGTACACGCAACCCTTTTGGGATCACATACATTGTTTCTTTACTGTACTGCAATACCGATATTAGAAACGAGCTCGTGTGCTGAGTTTAAATACAGTTAAAATTTCAAACTCTTTGGAAGGGTGGGCGGGGACTAGTTAATTTAGAATCCATTTGATGATGATATCGATGATTTTGATTTTTGAGCAGAATAGAAAAAAATAAAATTCACCTTTAACTAAAAAAAACTGGAGTAGTCGGTTATTTGTATCTTATGTAGTTAGATATGTAATGTTTTATTGAAACCCTGATTTATAATCTTTGTACTTGTACATTTAATTTACCAGTTTTTTTTTTTTACACTTTGCAGCTTCATCCATATCCATGCACCATTAAAATATCGGAAGCTAATTGTATTGGACACCGATAGTTCTTATGCACTACAAATTGAAATGTCATTACACAAAATTTGTTTTCAGACAAAAATGAAGAATATCATTATCAGAGGTGTAATATATGCTATCAGAATATGCATCACTCCATGGGCCTTGAGAAGACTGGAAATAGACCAGGTATATCTTAGATATATGTCAACCGGAACATTTTCATGACAAAAATGATGTCATTTTCCAGATATTGAAACAATGAATTTACACCAATTTATTTTGAATATTCGTTTGAAAGATATTCCACATGGCCCAGTCAAGTACCAACCTTCTAAGTTCAGAAAACAGCGGAGTAACCTTGGTTTTAAATAGGGTGCATGGTCATATCATCCATGTAATGAAATATTAGGGAAGATATCAAATTTTGCAGAAATACATTTTTCTATTTTTTTTTTATCAAAAACAAGGCTACTTAATTTGTAACATTACTTTAGGTGAAAATTGTACAAATACATTTTGTCTACAGATATATTTTATTACTTTTATTGACTTTATTAAGCATTCTAGTCTCCTGACCAATAAAATATGCTAGATATCAAAAGCAAGGCTACTATATATGTAACATTGATTTGGGTGAAAATTGTACGCTGATGCCAGACAAGATTTTAGTACTTGGATTATGAGCTTTATCTGGTATTTTATCAAAAGATCAAGCCACACTTCAGGACTTCAGGACTTCGTTTTTTTATGAGGAAAATTTGGAAAAGCTGACTCTTACAAAATGCCTTGTGAAGAATTTCGACTTAGTCAAATTTATAAGTCTTGCAAAGAATCGAGAAGAAATATGGGAAATGGTATAAATTAGTCCAATCAGGATAGAATTCTGGTCTGTCATTGGCTACAAATTTTTCATAACCTTCCATTACCTGAAATTTATTTAGGGATATAGAAAAGCTTAAATTTGCACTTTGGTTATTTATGAAATATTGTAATTTGACCACCTTATAAAGTAGACAGCGTAAATGTTGAATGAATAAGATTTATGTGTAAAAATCAACAGGTTGAGATCATAATTACATTTGGGTTACATATGTGAATTATCAAAATCATGCTATTATTGGTCTTGGTTTTGCTTTGGTAGAATTGGACTCAAACTGGAATCGTTGGTCGACTGAATTGGTGATTACTAATATAGTAAGTCCAAACTAGAATCGCTGGTTGACAGAAGTGGTAATTGCCATAGTAAGCTCGAACTGAAATGTTGGCGACTGAAGCGGTGAGTGCCACAGTAAACTTAGACTGGAATTGTTGGTTGACAGAAGTGGTAATTGCCATAGTAAGCTCAAACTGGATTCGTTGGTCGACTGAGGCAGTGAGTGCCACAGTAAACTTAGACTGAAATTGTTGGTCGACTGAAGTGGTGAGTGCCACAGTAAACCTAGACTAGAATTGTTGGTCGACAGAAGCAGTGAGTGCCACAGTAAACCTAGACTGGAATTGTTGGTCGACTGAAGTAGTGAGTGCCACAGTAAACCTAGACTGGAATTGTTGGTCGACAGAAGCAGTGAGTGCCACAGTAAACCTAGACTGGAATTGTTGGTCGACAGAAGCAGTGAGTGCCACAGTAAACCTAGACTGGAATTGTTGGTCGACAGAAGTGGTGAGTGCCACAGTAAACCTAGACTGGAATTGTTGGTCGACAGAAGCGGTGAGTGCCACAGTAAACCTAGACTGGAATCGTTGGTCGACTGAAGCGGTGAGTCAGCCATTATATATAAGTTTAACCCAAAATGGAAACAATCAGCTGAAGCCATGCATACCATAGTGAACAAAGTAAAATTTGATTTATGTCTATTGGAGCCATAACCTCTAATGGTCAAAGGTTGGTCAATGAAATTTCATGGATATATATATGCATATAAACATATAGTAAAGCAGTGTGTGGTTTGCAATTCTTTGTTTTCAGTTTGAAGACAATTTTTTAAGTTTTAATTTTCTCTGTATAAAGCAATTTTTCTGGTCAATGACTGTCAATAACTGATTGGTATGTAGTTAATATAATACGTAACGTCGTTCTTAATAATCAAATAAAAATATTTCATGTGTGTGTGATATGTGAATGCATTTGTAATCGCGATATTTGAGTTACCTCCCCTTGACTGTTGCTTTTTATGATTTTCATTTTAAAATTCAATATATGTAAGTTACACATAATGCCAGTCTATTACTTTAGCCACCATCAGAGAGAAGTTAAATGCTGCCTTTTTTGTAATTAATTGTAAAACATCACTAGTTTTGCCTGTTGAGTTTTAGGACTGATCAGGAGAAAAGCAGTAAAATCATTGTGATTATAACATCTTTATGAAATAGATAATTATTAAGAGGAAAGACGGGGAAATACAGAAAAGGTAAGACTTGTATAGAATCAATAAACATAATGACAATGGTGGGTGACAAGATTGCTCTGGGATCTCTTTTCTGCATATAAGCTGTTTGTAACTTAGTAGGATATATATAGTTGTGCTTTCCTGTGTAGGATTATGATTTGACAATTTTTGAAAGAGTTATTGCCCTTTGTTTATTTCATTATATTAATCTTGTTTAGCGATCTCCTCACTTGTTTATAGGTCGTCTCTTCAAAGAATAGGGAGAGCTAATCTTGTGGCATCGGCGTCAGCATCAGCGTTGGTTTTCTGATATTAACATTTTGGTGTAAGTGTTTATATTTGATATTAGGGTCCGAGCTGCAGGATTCAATGGAACCAATATCTTTTCAAATTATAAACATGAATATCAATTAAGCCTAAAAATACCTGTGTATCTGTTAATTACTTTGACCCTACCTTTGTGAGCTTATACAGCTACTCTGAATTTATTATTTTGACCATTTTCCAAGGAGGACTGTTGAAGGGATGTTCAGCACAAGTTCATATATTCATATGATGCTTTTTATGAAAATTGTACAAAAGCATTTAATTGTGTTCTTAAGGAAATATACCCCAATATTGCGATATATTTAGACAGTCTATAATGTTGGCCAAAGGAGTTCTCACCAAATTCACTTGTCCAAACTGACCTTAACAGAACGATATTTGATACTGTCAATAATTTTAGAAGTCACTAGAAAGAGTTTTTAGCAGGTAAACAATAGCCAGAAAATTTCGATCTTCTTCACTGTATTTGACCTTGTAAATCCTCTTAAAAAGATAAAAAAGATTTCCCAACCTTTCTATGCTTACTCTATTTTCTCTAGCACATTCGTGGAAGAATATGTACATTGGCCTGTAATAATCCATATATTAGTAGTCGCAAAAACTTACAATCTGGACAGAAATGTTTGGGAATCTTTTAATGTACTGGTTCCAGTCCAGAGACTCCAATTCAATACCTCGAAATATAAATTTGACTTATTTATATACCCGCAATGCGATACTTACATTTGGAAATATTTTCTTTGCTGCCGCATGTTTTTTAGCTCACCTGGTCCGAAGGACCAAGGTGAGCTTATGCCATACCGTGGCATCCGTCGTCCGTCCGGCCGTCCGTCCGTCAACAATTGACTTATTTGATTTCTTCTTCATAACCGCTGATCGGAATTTGAACAAATTTAGTCAGAAGCATCCCTATGGGTAGGGGACTCAAAATTGTACAAATGATGGGGCTGACCCCCTGGGGGCCTCTGGGGAAGGGCCAAAAGGGGTCAATTTGGCGCTATTGATATAAACGACTTCTTCTCTGAAACCAAGCAATGGCTATCGCTCATATTTGCCTGGTAGCATCACTATGGGGTGGGGATTCGAAATTGTACAAATGATGGGGCTTCATGACCCCCCAGGGGCCTGAGGGGCGGGGCCAAATGTGGTCAATTGGGCTATATTGATATAAACGACTTCTTCTCTGAAACCGAGCAATGGTTGTCATTCATATTTGCTTGGTAGCATCACTATGGGGTGGGGATACAAAATTGTACAAATGATGGGGCTGACCCCTCAGGGGCCTGAGGGGCGGGGCCAAATGTGGTCAATTGGGCTATATTGATATAAACAACTTCTTCTCTGAAACCGAGCAATGGCTGTCATTCATATTTGCCTGGTAGCATCATTATGGGGTGGGGATTCAAAATTGTACAAATGATTGGGCTGGAAGAATATTTCTCAAACTTAATATATAGGTTTCGTTTTGGTTCCTAGTTGTGCCCATTCAATTTTGAGCCTGATTGGGAAAATGAAATGGTCAACAGGCAGTCATCTTGGACCATCTTGGTTTTTGTCAGTTGAAGTTTGTTATTTTTTTGTCAGTTGGAGTTTGTTATTTCTCAGAAAGTTTTCTCATCACTAGCCCAGGGGTGTTAATCCACTGAACTAAAAATCTATTGTCCCAACAAATATGGGGAAAAAATGGGAAAATTAAAGATTAAATAAGCAACTTATTCAGAAAGGCTCTGTATGATATAATTTTAGATCACCTGAGACGAAGTCTCAAGTGATCTATTCTAATTGCCTTTAGTCTGTCGTTGTGCAGCCTGTGTAATGTGTCATGCATCCATAAACAGTTTACATTTTCAACTTCTTCTCCAAAACTGCTCAACAAAATTCAATTAAATTTTGCAGGAAGCTTCCATGGCCAAAGGTCAACCAAAAGTGTGAGTTATATGGTCCCCAACCCCCAGGGGCCTAAAGGGTGGGGCCAAAAAGGGTCAAATTGACTTAAATTTCAAAAATCTTCTCAACTCCTAAATATTGTAGAATCAAATGCTCTTCAAAGATAGAAAGGTCTTAAGGTCTTTTACCAAATTTGTGAATTTCATGACCCTTTGCCCCTTGAGAGGAAGTAAACATTACTATAGTTTATTTAAGGAAATCACATTTTTGACTATCATCTGTTTGATTTCTTTTGGAATTTTTTAGAAGGTAGTTTTGGAAGGCAGTTTGTTGGTATGCAAATTTTGGCCCAACTGACCCCCACAGGCTGATGGGTGGGGCCAAAAAGGGTCAAAGAAATATCTTAAACTCAGGTGACCGTTAAGGCCCATGGGCCTCTTGTTAAAAGTATAAGCAGATCTATCAGTTTCCATATGAAAAATGAATGTTTTATTTTATCTATAATATTATTTGAATATTGATAGAATTTGAATTTAAATATTTTGCTCTCTGCTGAAACATCATGGGCAATGTACTAACCCAAGTTGAACATTTAGTTACCCTGGACGTCGTACTAGTGGATTTTTACATCCTTGTTTAATTTTATGCCTGTTGGATATTTTTTTCGATTTCATAGGAAGGTTTTCCTTGTTATCAAATGCTTAAAAGGAAAGAAAGTAAAGGTAGAGAAATACCAGTCTTACATGGAAGCATTAAATATCATTCAATAGTTGTCACCAAGATTCCTCTGGAGTCTCTTGTTTGTATTGGTCAGCTGATAGCACAGATATACGATACCTTATAGTGAAGGTAGTCATAGTGACTTGCCAGATCATAGTCCAAGGTACTTATATTTGTATATTTGTGTTAATAGAAATTTATCACTATTAAATTAACTCCAAAACCCAAACTAAAAAACTGTTATAGGTGACATTTTAATCTCTCCAAGCTTTCAATTTATGATCACCTGTTCTTTTCACAACGGATGCTGCTACACTTTTACAACCGTAGGTTAATCATCATATGATATGATTGTAATTTTTTTACTTAACGTCTTTATCTTTAGTAAATTTATATTTCTTTAGATATTGACATCTTATATCATTTTATATGTAAGTTTATGCACATGACTGCATGTGATTGTGACAGACTTTACTTGGATCTGAAAATAGTACAGTGTATTACTGGAAACAGGAAAAACTTTAAACTAGTTTTTATACACATGTAAATAGATTAGTGTATCATAAAATTCATATATTTAACTTTCTAGTGTTGTATTTCTCTCAAGTGACTATTATGGGTTATGTGTCTCTAGTTTATTTACAGATGTGGCGTATCTCAAAATGATTATTGATAAAACAGATCTAGATCATGGTTGAACGCTATATAATTTCATGTATTGTATGGATAGATATTGGATTTGAAATTTAATTTGTCATCATTTCCTCCCTGATGTATTTATAACCCTTTGCCATGTATATTCTGTCGGTGATTTATGCTAATCTCTGTTTCATCTTGCACATAACGATGCCATTACTCGAGTATTGATTGCTAAGTCCTTGTGCAGCTGGATCTCCTGTGAACCATAGGCTAGTGACATGTCCTCTGGTCGTCACAGCATCAGCAGCCATTCTCATAAGTAAATAGACAGGTAAAAGCTTATAGGTAAACAGACCCTACAGGTATATATAGATAGGCGTGAGATACAAACAATAGCTTGGTAAACAAAAACTTTCCTTTCTCCGTATTGACCAATATAATATCAGTGACTAGGTGTGATTGTTACCGGTGATGTGGTGGTGGAATTATTTACTTTTCACTGGAATTCATTTGTTTTTGATAGGAATTAGAACTGCTTGGCTCAACTGTGTGGTGATAAAGAAGATGGCTTAATATTGATTTAATGGTGACTTATGGACTTGATGCTGTTAGGCAGGTAAGATGGATGGAAGTTGGCAGATAAATGTAAAACAAATCATGGCAGCATGGAACATGTTGTATGTATAAGTGAGATTTGCATTTTTATATAAAGAAACTTTGTTGATTATATATATATGTCTTGAATGGCAAAAGGATCAGTGTTAAGAAATGACTTATTTTATAGACTGTTTGATATCCTGAATACATTATTATTAACTGTACCTGTAATTAACAATTTCTTTGTTTACTAATTGGCCAGTTAACCACTGGTTATATACCTGTATCTGTAGATATGCTGTGTTCCATTGATATGATTCAATAATATGTTAGTCTATTTTTGTCACCATATATGACCATCATGAGGGAAGTTGATAGAGGGGACAGTGTAATGTGGGAATTTCCCTCCTTTTCACTCCAATTTGAATTATGATTACTTGTTAAACTTTGCACTCAGCCACTAAGATCAAAAAAGTAATTATACACTAATATCTGTGTTTTGTCAAATGGTGCATTATATAGGTTTTGTTTCTGATTTCACATTTCATAATACAATTTCTCCCGATTTCAAATTTTTCTGTCCTATAATATTTCACCTATCATGCCATAACGGTTACATTATTGCGATGTCATAAGTAAAGGAAATGGTTGTCTTTTTTCGTGAAAAAATGTTGCTTGGAAATTAGTTTGAAAAATTTTCATCCACTTTCTTGTGAAGTTTCATGTATATGATAATCATAATCATTCACTTTTGTCCGTGTTATATTGAATTCATTAAATGAAATTAGATTAAATTTCCCAATGAATTCAATACATGCCTTGAACACATGTGTTAAGAATCCTTAATGTTTATAGGGGTTAAAACATATATCAGCTGAAGAAGATATTACATCAAAATGTATTGAAAATTACTGCTTGAACTACAAAATTCCCTACACAGGGACTCCATATTGTAATCATCTCTAAACAAGAAAATTTCCTACACAGGGACTCCATATTATCATCTGAACAAGAAATTTCCATTCACAGGGTCATCAAATTATCATCTAAACAAGAAATTTCCTTACATAGGGAGTCCATATTATCATCTAAACAAGAATCTTCAACATATAGGGAGTCCATATAAATGATATTACCATATCTAAACAAGAATCTTCAACATATAGGGACTCCATATTATCATCTAAACAAGAATTAATTGATTTTATTAAATGTTTTTTTATGATCGTTATATATTTTGAAACCTCATATCTGCTACAAACATTGGGAATGTTTGCTTAACTTAAAATTTCTTAAAACCTTTATTTATTGATATACTGCAGTATATTTGTAAATTTAACTTACAATGCCAGGTACCCAAGTCATCCTGAAATTTCCTTCAAAATATAAAAATTTAAAAATAAACAAAATGAAATTAAAGATTAGTTTAATTTACATAAAACAATTTGAACCTAAAGGCTGGTTTGATTTATAGAAATTAACACAGATTTTTGGATTTTTTTTGGTAAAAAGTCATTATATATGGGCAGATTTTACTGTTGTTTCAGAGGTGAAAATTTGAGAGACAATATCTGTATATATTTCCTTCTGCTAAATTTCTCATCCCACCATGAACTTTTAGAGTGTGGACATAAATTTAAATATATCCCTGGTATGTTCCAAACACCCTTATCAGTATGGTAGTTTCATGTTTGTGTAGAGACAGAAAAGAAACAGTATTTTTGCTTTGTTTCTTTTAGAATCAATATAGAGAATTATTTTGTTAAACATTTAACAAATGTCTACAGTCTAGAGTTGAACAGTACATTTATAAGGATGCATGTACATCAACTATATAAGATAACACTACTAATGAAGAGTCATCTATTGAGTGCCGAGTGTGATAAATAGCCCAGCAGATTATAGGTCAATTGACACTGCTGAGAGAGTCTGCATTATTTACTACCTATAAACTGCAGTGTTCGTCTTCATTAACCTTTTGTTAATCTTTTGTCCTCATCAGAGTGATCACCGTGGAAATGACCATATCTAGTCCACGGATCAACAAAATCAATGTTTTGACAGCGACCAATCAGGTTTAAGTCAGGTAGATATAGAGTAACATCACTGGATCAGTATGGAAATCACAATAATTACACATACACACAGCCAAAAATCAATTCCTCCATATCCATTCATCACAACATGGTTACCATGGCAACAGATTGGATTGCTTGAAATTCTGTGTTAATAATCACCGGTTTTTCATCAAATACATCCAGTAACCATAAGTAAATATTGGTTGGCAGTGAGGTCAGAAGGTTTGACCAAAAAAATTGGACCGACTTTAAAAGGATGATGATGATTACAGGAGAATGTGATGCTTGTTAAGGTTTCCTGACACAGGTGAGAGCTACCTATATTATTATTGGTGACATATCCAGCATGATGTAATATCTGATTAGACCATGCTCTGTGTCACTGATCTTATCTTCATGTGAGTTCAATTGGGCATGAGAAATACATCTGGATATGAAACAATGAATTATTTGCCAATAAATTTATATCGTGATGTAATTAACTTCCTTTACCTTTTATTTGCCGCAAAAAGGATATAGCACTGATTGCAATCTATATATAATATGGTTAAAGCCTTGAGGGAATGATGTGCTATGGTACATTTATACACATATAACTATATCATTTTAACTTCTATAAAATCCATGGAAAATAAAACCAACTCTATTTTACGACAGATATTGGATAATTTTATCAAGTTTTGTTATTTGTTCCCTAGTGGGGAGACTGTAGGTTTCGATCCTCTCCGTCCCTCTTGTACATATGTATGTATGTGATGTCCAAGTTTGTCAGTGCTCTGCAGCCCTTTCATTCCTTGGGGGATTTTGATCAAACTTCACACAATGATAAAGGATCATATTATCTCGGGACAAAATTGAGTTTCAGGGTTTTTGGGGTCAAGGTCGCTGTTGCTATTTTTAATAGGGCTGGAAGGAGATATGTATTGCTTTAGCAGTGCCCAGTATGCTGGTTAATACATTTTGTTAGCCTTGATAGAAGTGCAGATTAACAAACCCATAGAAAACCATGCTTGTTTATAGAAAACCATGCGGTCATGATCATGTTTGTGGCATTCCAAGCCCATATATCAGAGTTATCAAACCCTGACCATGACAGGTGATTACTAGCTGACCAGCTTTTATCTTCTTGAAGTGATATGGATTTGTGACAGCTCATATCATCTCTATTCAGTCAAAAACTAGAGTGTACTGTTTATAAGCCCATTATTGTCAGATGGTGGACTATTCAAACCACCCTGTGTCCGCAGTCCATGTACAGCCGTACAGTTCGTGGTCCGTCCATCAGTAAACAGTCCTTGTTATCACTATCTCTCATGAAGTACTCACAGGATAGATATCTCTCAAACTTGATGTATAGTTCCCCTTGGTTCTTAGTTGTGCCTGTTTTATTTTGAGTTTGATTGAGAAAACGAAATGGCTGACATTCAGCCATCTTGGATTTTGAAAGTTGAAGTTTGTTATCACTATTTCTCAGAAAGTTCTGGTCAGATTATATGAAAATTTTCCTTGTCATTAAATGATTAAAAGATAAAGAGGAAAGAAGGGAAAAGTAGAGAACAGATAAAACCAATATAGACTATGCAATGGTGGGCGCCAAGATCACTCTGGGATCTCTTGTTTTCCATCCTGAGATATTTATCAACCAGTCATGCCAAATTATACAAAATGTGTGATCTTTACTGGACAAGTGTATACACCATGATATATCATGGAGTTCATTATATGTAGTTGTTCCAGAAGGTATAGTTTCAATTTATTTTTTGACAGAAGTGTAATGGTATGATGCTGTCTGTCCAGTGTTTCCCTGAGCAGCATCCAAAATAAGGAATGAATATTGCCACGCGAGCAATGTTGTAATTCTAACTAAAAATCGCTGAAACAAAGAAAACATTTTCAGGGAGAATAAAACCAGATGTTCAGGAAGGATAAGCTTCTTCTGCTTCATTGATGACACCACATACAAATCTAGGTCACGACGACACCCGCAATACAAATCTAGGTCAAGATGACACCCGCAATACAAATCTAGGTCAAGACGACACCAACAATACGAATAAGAACCAAGGTAATGACTATACATAACCACCAGGCATATCAACAAATATCGAACAAGTCTTACTTCATATCAACAAGTATCGGACAGGTCTGACTTCATGTCAACAAGTATCTGACAGGTCTGACTTCATATCAACAAGTATCGGACATGTCTGTCTTCATATCAGCAAGTATCGAATGCGTCTGACTTCATATTAACAAGTATCAGACAAGTCTGACTTCATATCAACAAGTATCGAACACGTCTGACTTCATATAGACAAGTATCGAACAGGTCTGACCTCATATCAACAAATATCGAATGTGTCTGACTTCATATCAACAAGGAAGTTGAATATTTCCGATAAAGAGATCATAATGTTAATCGTAAAACATGAAACCTTCTATTGTTTTTCCATCACGAGTCCATACCTGTCATGGAAATTGTGATATTGGGAACTGGGACATATAAACATCATAGTTAGGGGGATTAGAACTGTTACTTTATAGAAATGGATAATAATCGATTGGGAAATTGAAACAACATGCCTATCATACAGCTTCCTTATTGGTTATTTTGAGATTAAGGTAAAATGTCTCAGTGAAAGAGTTTATAGTGACCTTGATTTAAAGGTTTCTCTGATCAACATGGTCAATTAAGTTTTTGTTTTTTAAATACAATGCATCATTAATATATCAATAGACTTTGTAAGCTATAGATCTGTTTAACCTGATCTGATCGATCGTTTCTTTAGTATGATCACGATCAGCCTCTTATGAAGACGAAAACAACTCGACCAGGTCTGTGGAGCAGTTTGTTTCATGTCATAGTTATCACAATTTCTTGAGAAGTATGTTTTATGGATAATTCTCAAACTTCATATAAAGTTTGCCTGTTCAGTTTTGAGTTTGCTCAGGTAAGCAAAATGGCCAACAGGAGGCATTTCTGGAGAAAAACTTAAAGGATATTTCTCAACCTTGAAATTTCTCATTCACATGGTCCCTTGTTGTGCTCATTTATATTTCAGACTGATTTGGAAAGAATTGCTAATAGATGGTTGCTTTAATCTAAATTTTAAAGTTCTGGAAGGATATATCTCAATTTGATTTATAGGTTCTGTGATCCTTTTTGTGCCTGTTTAATTCTGAGACTGATTGGAGGAACAACATGCCAAATAGGTACCTGTCCATCTTGCATTAATTTTGACAGAACAAGTACAAAAAGAGAATAATTCTCAAAACTCACATGTAGGTTCATCTTGAACCCTTTGCTTTACCTGTGCTATTTAGAGAGACAGGTTGCAGAAACAAAAATGGGCAACAATCAGCCATCTTTGATTTTTACAGTTTAAAAGTTATTTCTTGAGAAATATTTTAAGGATATTTCCCAAACATTATATGAAAGTATGTAGTTATGGCTGTTCAATTCTGAAATTGATTGAGAAAAACATATGTTGAACACACAGCCAGACTTGTAATCATTGTTTAGAAATTCCACAGATTTTATATTGGCTGCACCCATCAGTCTATATAAGGTATACATTGATTACACCTGTGACCATGGGATATAAATATACAAACCTGAAGCCTTGGGGGTCGGAAATATCCTGACATATTGTCTGTCTTATACATGTATTGACTATTGGTTTTTCCTTAGATGTTATCACCTGAAGTGCAAACATATGTCTATCGTTTATGCAATGGTATAACTATTAAAGAAAATTTGGAAGAAATATTGTATTTTACACTTTTAGAATCATCAAGTAAGAGCATAATTGGACTGATGAGCAGTTGAGAACATGATGATAATCTTCTATTCCACCATCATCTGATGGTGAGCTGTTAAAGTTGTCTTTCATATATGATCTGTCCTTAAGATATTATTGTGTTAATCAATATTTCTTGAAAAGTACTGGAATTAGAATTTCCCATCGGTCCTATATGTGCATGATCAATTTGAAACTGTTCTGAAGGAAAAAAAAAAAAAACTGAATAGGTGGCCATTATTGATTTTGGTAGTAAAAGTTTGTTATTACTATTTCTCTCAACAATGCCATAAATACAATCGTATTTCTCTAATTTTGTTGGTTTTGTTTGTAGGTTCCTGTTTTTCCTGAGTTTGTCCAAAGTTATGCATGTTCCATTTTAAGACTGATCAGATAAACCAATTGGGCAACAGCTGGCCATTTTGAATTTTGACAATTGAAGTTGAAGAGGCATATGCTCAGTGGTCTAGTGGTAGGATGCAGGATTGTGTGATGCAAAGATTGCTAGTTCCTTAAACATGATACCTTACTCCGTTGTGTTCAAATCGACTGTAAATGAGTTAGTGGTAGGGCAGTGCAAGACACATTTGTAAGCTGTTAGCACCAAAAGGGCAGCTCCGACTGTATGCTCCCAAGGGAGTTGAGAAAGACAATTTGGCTGATTGCTAAAGGCCCAAAAACCACGGATAATTATTTGTGGACTGCTTTGAGACAGCTATGTTGCTGAGAACAGAAGTACTGCAGTCATGTGTTGTCATTTTAACTTGGTGATAGAAAAGTTATTTTAAAGAGGAAAGATGAGAAAAGTTAGTAAAGCAGACTTACATAGAGCCAAAATAATCATATAATCTAGCTAGGGCAACACACTCTGTCTGGGTTCCTTCATTGTTATACATATATACATGTAAAATGTATATGTCTTTTCTTCTTCTTCTTCTTCTTCTTCTTCTTCGTGTTATCCACCTCTATCGGTTATGATGATAGTGGTGGTTTTGGGGGAAAACTACATTCAATTACAGTAATTCATTATTATAGACTGAAGATGACAGGATCGTTGATATAACTAATGTGAATAGGCTAGGTGACAGGATCGTTGATATAACCAATGTGAGTAGGCTAGGTGACAGGATCATTGATATAACTAATGTGAGTAGGCTAGGTGACAGGATCGTTGATATAGCTAATGTGAGTAAGCTAGGTCACAGGATTGTTGATATGACTAATGTGAGTAGGCTAGGTGACAGGATCGTTGATATAACTAATGTGAGTAGGCTAGGTGACAGGATCGTTGATATGACTAATGTGAGTAGGCTAGGTGACAGGATCGTTGATATGACTAATGTGAGAAGGCTAGGTGACAGGATCGTTGATATAACTAATGTGAGTAGGCTAGGTGACAGGATCGTTGATATAACTAATGTGAGTAGGCTAGGTGACAAGATCATTGATATAACTAATGTGAATAGGCTAGGTGACAGGATCGTTGATATGACTAATGTGAGTAGGCTAGGTGACAGGATCATTGATATAACTAATGTGAGTAGGCTAGGTGACAGGATCGTTGATATAACTAATGTGAGTAGGCTAGGTGACAGGATCGTTGATATAACTAATGTGAGTAGGCTAGGTGACAGGATCGTTGATATAACTAATGTAAGTAGGCTAGGTGACAGGATCGTTGATATAACTAATGTGAGTAGGCTAGGTGACAGGATCATTGATATAACTAATGTGAGTAGGCTCGGTGACAGGATCGTTTATATAACTAATGTGAGTAGGCTAGGTGACAGGATTGTTTATATAACTAATGTGAGTAGGCTAGGTGACAGGATCATTGATATAACTAATGTGAGTAGGCTAGGTGACAGGATCATTGATATAACTAATGTGAGTAGGCTAGGTGACAGGATCGTTGATATAACTAATGTGAGTAGGCTAGGTGACAGGATCGTTGATATGACTAATGTGAGTAGGCTAGGTGACAGGATCGTTGATATGACTAATGTGAGAAGGCTAGGTGACAGGATCGTTGATATAACTAATGTGAGTAGGCTAGGTGACAGGATCGTTGATATAACTAATGTGAGTAGGCTAGGTGACAAGATCATTGATATAACTAATGTGAATAGGCTAGGTGACAGGATCGTTGATATAACTAATGTGAGTAGGCTAGGTGACAGGATCGTTGATATAACTAATGTGAGTAGGCTAGGTGACAGGATCGTTGATATAACTAATGTGAGTAGGCTAGGTGACAGGATCGTTGATATAACTAATGTGAGTAGGCTAGGTGACAGGATCGTTGATATAACTAATGTGAGTAGGCTAGGTGACAGGATCGTTGATATAACTAATGTGAGTAGGCTAGGTGACAGGATCGTTTATATAACTAATGTGAGTAGGCTAGGTGACAGGATTGTTTATATAACTAATGTGAGTAGGCTAGGTGACAGGATCATTGATATAACTAATGTGAGTAGGCTAGGTGACAGGATCATTGATATGACTAATGTGAAAAGGCTAGGTGACAGGATCGTTGATATAACTAATGTGAGAAGGCTAGGTGACAGGATCGTTGATATAACTAATGCAAGTAGGCTAGGTGACAGGATCGTTGATATAACTAATGTGAGTAGGCTAGGTGACAGGATCATTGATATAACTAATGTGAGTAGGCTAGGTGACAGGATCGTTTATATAACTAATGTGAGTAGGCTAGGTGACAGGATTGTTTATATAACTAATGTGAGTAGGCTAGGTGACAGGATCATTGATATAACTAATGTGAGTAGGCTAGGTGACAGGATCATTGATATGACTAATGTGAAAAGGCTAGGTGACAGGATCGTTGATATAACTAATGTGAGAAGGCTAGGTGACAGGATCGTTGATATAATTAATGTGAGTAGGCTAGGTGACAGGATCATTGATATAACTAATGTGAGAAGGCTAGGTGACAGGATCGTTGATATAACTAATGTGAGTAGGCTAGGTGACAGGATCGTTGATATAACTAATGTGAGTAGGCTAGGTGACAGGATCATTGATATAACTAATGTGAGTAGGCTAGGTGACAGGATCGTTTATATGACTAATGTGAGTAGGCTAGGTGACAGGATCATTGATATAACTAATGTGAGTAGGCTAGGTGACAGGATCATTGATATAACTAATGTGAGTAGGCTAGGTGACAGGATCATTGATATAACTAATGTGAGTAGGCTAGGTAACAGGATCATTGATATAACTAATGTGAGTAGGCTAGGTGACAGGATCATTGATATAACTAATGTGAGTAGGCTAGGTGACAGGATCGTTGATATAACTAATGTGAGTAGGCTAGGTGACAGGATCGTTGATATAACTAATGTGAGTAGGCTAGGTGACAGGATCATTGATATAACTAATGTGAGTAGGCTAGGTAACAGGATCATTGATATAACTAATGTGAGTAGGCTAGGTGACAAGATCATTGATATAACTAATGTGAATAGGCTAGGTGACAGGATCGTTGATATAACTAATGTGAGTAGGCTAGGTGACAGGATCGTTGATATAACTAATGTGAGTAGGCTAGGTGACAGGATCGTTGATATAACTAATGTGAGTAGGCTAGGTGACAGGATCGTTGATATAACTAATGTGAGTAGGCTAGGTGACAGGATCGTTGATATAACTAATGTAAGTAGGCTAGGTGACAGGATCGTTGATATAACTAATGTGAGTAGGCTAGGTGACAGGATCATTGATATAACTAATGTGAGTAGGCTAGGTGACAGGATCGTTTATATAACTAATGTGAGTAGGCTAGGTGACAGGATTGTTTATATAACTAATGTGAGTAGGCTAGGTGACAGGATCATTGATATAACTAATGTGAGTAGGCTAGGTGACAGGATCATTGATATGACTAATGTGAAAAGGCTAGGTGACAGGATCGTTGATATAACTAATGTGAGAAGGCTAGGTGACAGGATCGTTGATATAACTAATGTAAGTAGGCTAGGTGACAGGATCGTTGATATAAATAATGTGAGTAGGCTAGGTGACAGGATCATTGATATAACTAATGTGAGTAGGCTAGGTGACAGGATCGTTGATATAACTAATGTGAGTAGGCTAGGTGACAGGATTGTTTATATAACTAATGTGAGTAGGCTAGGTGACAGGATCATTGATATAACTAATGTGAGTAGGCTAGGTGACAGGATCATTGATATGACTAATGTGAAAAGGCTAGGTGACAGGATCGTTGATATAACTAATGTGAGAAGGCTAGGTGACAGGATCGTTGATATAATTAATGTGAGTAGGCTAGGTGACAGGATCATTGATATAACTAATGTGAGAAGGCTAGGTGACAGGATCGTTGATATAACTAATGTGAGTAGGCTAGGTGACAGGATCGTTGATATAACTAATGTGAGTAGGCTAGGTGACAGGATCATTGATATAACTAATGTGAGTAGGCTAGGTGACAGGATCGTTTATATGACTAATGTGAGTAGGCTAGGTGACAGGATCATTGATATAACTAATGTGAGTAGGCTAGGTGACAGGATCATTGATATAACTAATGTGAGTAGGCTAGGTGACAGGATCATTGATATAACTAATGTGAGTAGGCTAGGTAACAGGATCATTGATATAACTAATGTGAGTAGGCTAGGTGACAGGATCATTGATATAACTAATGTGAGTAGGCTAGGTGACAGGATCGTTGATATAACTAATGTGAGTAGGCTAGGTGACAGGATCATTGATATAACTGATGTGAGTAGGCTAGGTAACAGGATCATTGATATAACTAATGTGAGTAGGCTAGGTGACAGGATCATTGATATAACTAATGTGAGTAGGCTAGGTGACAGGATCGTTGATATAACTAATGTGAGTAGGCTAGGTGACAGGATCGTTGATATAACTAATGTGAGTAGGCTAGGTGACAGGATCATTGATATAACTAATGTGAGTAGGCTAGGTGACAGGATCGTTGATATAACTAATGTGAGTAGGCTTGGTGACAGGATCATTGATATGACTAATGTGAGTAAGCTAGGTGACAGGATCGTTTATATAACTAATGTGAGTAGGCTAGGTGACAGGATCGTTGATATAACTAATGTGAGTAGGCTAGGTGACAGGATCGTTTATATAACTAATGTGAGTAAGCTAGGTGACAGGATCATTGATATAACTAATGTGAGTAGGCTAGGTGACAGGATCGTTTATATAACTAATGTGAGTAGGCTTGGTGACAGGATCATTGATATGACTAATGTGAGTAAGCTAGGTGACAGGATCGTTGATATAACTAATGTGAGTAGGCTAGGTGACAAGATCATTGATATAACTAATGTGAATAGGCTAGGTGACAGGATCATTGATATAACTAATGTGAGTATGCTAGGTGACAGGATCGTTGATATAACTAATGTGAGTAGGCTAGGTGACAGGATCGTTGATATAACTAATGTGAGTAGGCTAGGTGACAGGATCATTGATATAACTAATGTGAGTAGGCTAGGTGACAGGATCGTTGATATAACTAATGTGAGTAGGCTAGGTGACAGGATCGTTGATATAACTAATGTGAGTAGGCTAGGTGACAGGATCGTTGATATGACTAATGTGAGTAGGCTAGGTGACAGGATCGTTGATATGACTAATGTGAGTAGGCTAGGTGACAGGATCGTTGATATAAGTAATGTGAGTAGGCTAGGTGACAGGATCGTTGATATGACTAATGTGAGTAGGCTAGGTGACAGGATCGTTTATATAACTAATGTGAGTAGGCTAGGTGACAGGATCGTTTATATGACTAATGTGAGTAGGCTAGGTGACAGGATCGTTGATATAACTAATGTGAGTAGGCTTGGTGACAGGATCGTTTATATAACTAATGTGAGTAGGCTAGGTGACAGGATCATTGATATAACTAATGTGAGTAGGCTAGGTGACAGGATCATTGATATAACTAATGTAAGTAGGCTAGGTGACAGGATCGTTGATATAACTAATGTGAGTAGGCTAGGTGACAGGATCATTGATATAACTAATGTGAGTAGGCTAGGTGACAGGATCGTTGATATAACTAATGTTAGTAGGCTAGGTGACAGGATCGTTGATATAACTAATGTGAGTAGGCTAGGTGACAGGATCGTTGATATAACTAATGTGAGTAGGCTAGGTGACAGGATCATTGATATAACTAATGTGAGTAGGCTAGGTGACAGGATCGTTTATATAACTAATGTGAGTAGGCTAGGTGACAGGATCATTGATATAACTAATGTGAGTAGGCTAATTAATCTGCTTCAGTTGATCTCATTTAGGTGATTACAATGAGTAAGTGTACTGAGGAGTTCAAGCATACAAGTAACCATGACACTGCTACACACATTAATAGGTTAGAAATAAGGATGCAAAATCTGTTTTTGAAATGAAAAATTTAAGAGTATTACATGAGATGTTTCAGATCACTCTACAAACAATTACATGTGTTAAAGACCTAGTCTTGTTTATTAATGTAAACTACAATGTATATCATTAACTGAGAGGAACCAAATTACCTGCCATCCCATCAACTAATTTTGCTTGATATTTTTTGTTGTTGAAAACTAGCTTCTGTAAATAGGTTTGTGGGATTCAAACACATCTTAAAAACCCAATGTTTCAAAGTAACCATTGAAGTCAACCAAAGATTCAATACAAAAGAAAATTAATTACATTGAATAACAATCCATTTATATTTCCGTAAGTAACCAATTATAACAAACTGAAAAGCTCATGCATTGTGTACAATTACAAACATATAATCATTGGAATTAAGTTGACGATGCTATGACTGCCACATAACCTACAGCACTGTAGGTCTGTGTAATGTTGACATTGATTTATATATGTGGTGCTTTCAGTCGATTCCCATGGGTATTTAGGATTATAACCGCTAATGTCAGTGAGGATACATACACTATTTATGAAGTCAACAGATTGTAGTTTTAGCTGGCCTGTCCCAGTATCGTAGAAACTCTTATGCAATATACATAATATAGTATCGGAACTTTGTCACCAGCAATCTGTATGTTAATTAACTTGTTAAGTATAGGAGTCAATGGCAACAAGCTCGGGATAAGAAGTTTCTTCTTCATTAGGGAAACATTGACTGGTTTTGATGGAACAGTGGGCTTCTCCAGGATGATTTGATAATGACAAATTTTGTCCTCTGACGTACTGAAAATCTGGGCACATTAGCATTGTTAATCACAATGTCATACAATTAAGGTCACATGATTCTGTGGCTGTAACATTCTATGATGTTCTATCATGGTTACCTATCTGCTCACTATGTATTTAGACATATTGGAATAAATGACTTCTACATCTGTTAAGTAGTATCAGAGTTCATTGTGATGATCAATTGAGGTTGTTTAATTGTAGTTCTTTTGAGGCAGATGATATGTTTGTGAGTACAGCAACTCTTACTTTAAATCCAAAGGTTACAGCTCTCCATTGTTTTGCTTTGCCAAATTTATTTTGTAAAAAATAGTTCCTTTCTCATTAAATCCTAATGAAGGTCAGGAAAATAGGAAGGTATTGTCTTGTGTAGAATTATTATCTACAAAATTCTAATAATAAACAATATTCAATGATCCTGTATTAACTAGTCAAATATTTGTACCAGTAATGTCCAATTTAACAATTAATATTTCAACTTATTTCAACTCTATAAACAATCTTTGTTTTTGCCATTTCTTGAGAAGTACATGAATGGTTTTTATTTCATGCAAAATACATTTGCAGAGGACTTAAATCGTCTCAAATTTCATAGGCAGGATCCCCATGTCCCTATATACATTTCTGTGCATTACCGGTTTTGAGAATGATCAAAAATATTAAAAAATGGAGACAGGTAGTAATTTCGGAATTTTGAATGTTGAAGCTTGCTTTCACTTTTTCTCAAATCGTTCTTCATGGAACATTCTCTCTTGTTCTGCATATATATTCAAGTTTGGGACTGATCAGAAGACAAAATGGCAGACAGGCCACCATTTTGATTTTGGATAGCTCTTCAAGGGTCTTTCTTAAATTTCATTTCTAGGTTTGCAATGTTTTGAAATGGTTAAGAGGAAAGAGGAGAAAAGTACAGTAGAGAAAATATCAGTCTTACATACCGTAGACTCGATAAAGGTAATTCAGCAGTGTTGACCAAGAACCTACTGGGATCTCTTGTTGTGGTTACAAGTCCTTGTTAACATCTTGATTTGAATCACATTAAATGATAGTCTTGATCATGATATTATGTGGCCACTGTCATTACCATTATGGCACAGCTGTAGGTAAAGGATTGGAAAAAACGGATATTGTCACTTGTTAAATTAGTGTATATAGTTTATGATTTTGAATTCCAGGTGGTGTAGACCAAACAGATGTTGACCTTGGACATGCATCACCATAGTTTCTCGTTACAACACTGCAAATAGAGGTAAGACCATATTGACATTCATCCAGGTTGAATCTCTAACAAAGTGTCTCGTTCTCCTATAGCTTACACTTGGAGTGGTCAACAGCACCAGATCTGTAATAGGATTTTAAGAAGTAATGAAAATTACCCTGCTTGCAACAGGCTACAAACCAGCAACCACTCGCTCTTCAAGTGGACATCTCATCATTACTAGGTTAAAGGGACATCCCCGCTAGTCCAAAGGGAAATTCCCGCTCGCCTGAGCTAGTAAGGTCACCTATATTCTCCACATCCTACCACTAGTCCAAAGGGAAATTCCCACTAGCCTGAGCTAATAAGGTGACCTATACTCTCCACATCCTACCACTAGGCTAAAGGGAAATTCCCACTAGCCTGAGCTAATAAGGTGACCTACACTCTCACATCCTACCACTAGGCTAAAGAGAAATTCCCACTAGCCAGAGCTAGTAAGGTGACCTTATATTCTCCACATCCTACCACTAGGCTAAAGGGAAATTTCCACTAGCCTGAGCTAGTATTAGGTGACCTATATTCTCCACATCCTACCACTAGGCTAAAGAGAAATTCCCACTAGCCTGAGCTAATAAGGTGACCTACACTCTCACATCCTACCACTAGGCTAAAGAGAAATTCCCACTAGCCTGAGTTAGTAAGGTGACCTATACTTTCCCCAACTTACCACTAGTCTAAACAGAAATTCCTGCTAACCAGAGCAAGTAAGGTGACCTATTCTCTCCACTTTAACAAATGTTAAGGATATAAGTTGGTCTGGGGAGTGGAAGTATACCTTTGTGAGTCCCTGCTCTCTTTACTTTTATTCAATGTTGATAAATGTTATGTTATCACTATGGCCTTAGTTACAATGAGTTGGTTCTGAAACCTTTTCCTTCGATACAATTTGACAAAAGAGGAAATCACTGAATAGATAATAACAACAAGATAGGAGTATTATGTTGGCCGTGATTGTGGCATTATGAGTATGGATCTCTTTTATCAGTCTTTTGTCAAACGTTGGATTCTGATCAATAGCTTAAATTACTGGAGGCTGATTATATTAACAAATCCATAGGTTTCTATGAGGTTCTGTTACACTGTTCTGGGCAAGTCTTTTGTACTACTTGTTTGAGACATTTTTTTGCTAACCAGAACTCCACACAGATTTCTGGACCTGGCAGTATTTTGAAGGTATCGTGGGCATGGAAGTCTGATCATGAGATGCCTGTTGCAAAGTTTTGAACAAGTGACATGAGTTTTCCTAAAAAGAGTCTAATCCTGAACTGCAGCAGGAGTCTTGTACCCAGTTAACCTACTTGAAGAAAGTAAATTGACTGTGGACCTGAGGCCATCTCACACCAGCTGCAGGTATCCTACAGGAAATGAAGATGGTGTTTTGCTGGCAAGGAATGGTGTTTACTGCCTGCTTAAATATGGCCTGTCATTTCTGTGGTCATGGAGTAGGGGTATAAGAGGAAATTGAGGGTATATTCAGGGCCTGTTACTGCCTTCCTGCTGGTAATCTAAAGGGCTGGCTGCATCCCAGTTGTCAGTGTTCTCTGAGGACCTTTGCCATATATGGTAAACAGTCCCCCAAGAGAATTTCCTTCAGGTGTCAGTGAGGTTTAGAAGATAGAGGACCTCTGGATAGGATGGCTAGTAGGATGTGCATTCAGTATCAATAGGACATCTATATATATATCAACTTTTCGTTTAACATCACTTTGAATATATATGGTTGCTCTTTAGAATCAAAAACATTATACATATGGACTTCAAGTTGACTGAGGGGCATCGTGACACTATAAAATCTGGCTGAGAGATGAGGACCTCTTCACTGGTTGATATGCCCTGGTTCCTTGCAATCAACTCCCATGCAGGCATCATGTAGCTAACACAAAGGTAGCCCATATAGTGTCTGTATGTGGCCCATATGTAATAGGACCTATCTAAACGCTCTCATGTGTCATCCACTTGCCTGGCACACAGGTCACATGGAGCACAAGGAGCACACAAGTATTATGCTAATACATGCAGCTATGATACGGGTACCACACAGGTACCACACAGGCGCCACATTTGCAAAACTCACCCAAATATCGGCCCAAGCTCAGAAATTTTCTATGTGCTGCAAAATCCTTTCATGAACCGAGCCCTTAAGCTTGCTTGGAACGATGTGGCAGGGCCTTTACTGAAACTGCTTGATTCAGGTTTCTGGTAAGGTACAAAGGTGAAAGGTCAAGGTCACAGATACTAATTTAGTTTTCTTTGGTTATCAACATCTTTATATACATGTATAATGCTTCATAACAGAAGTGCTTGCTGGTGATTTCCTACTCAATTCTGATTATGACCTGGATCTCTAAATTCAGTATGACCTCTTGTGAACTTCTTTGATCTGGGACTTTTTGTGCTTGGGAACCACAACGAAAACTTTCCTTCAATTGAAATGTGTCGGTCTTTTTACAACCACTCACCATTGGTTGCAGATTATGTCTATACTGAATTTCTGGTTCAAATCATGACTAGTTTTGCCTTGAACAGTGGGCTTCTCTAGGTTGAAATTTTTTTTTTATAAAGGTACTAAATGTTAGGTTCTTGGTTATTGTTTTAAGCAAATAATGCCATGATCCTTTTCCAACATGTAAAAGTGACCCTGACTGTATGTTTTGGGTTTCATAGACATATAGAATATGCTGAAACATATTTATCAAAGAAGGCAAGGAGAGTAATCACCGATATTTGTAAACAAATGCTAATATACCAATATGGTCATTTGCAAGAAATATAGATTTAGTTCTAAAGTATGATATCCTTCACTGAACCTATTACTTTTAACTCGTATTGGTCATCATTTAAAAAAAAAACAAAAACAAAAAAAGAAAAAAAAAGGAAAATACCGATATATATATACATATGTATATCATGAAAAATTTAGCGATCATTATGGCACCCCAGTGGGTCAAGAAAAGGCATAATGTATTTACTAGTTGAATTAGTTTGGGAATTGCCAAGGGTATTTTTGTAATGGGGTTTCCTTGTAGTAGCTTGTGGCTACCTCAACATATAAGAGACCTGTATATGCTGTAGTATTTGGAGTAATTTGGGAAAAGTATCTTTACAAAGGTTTACAAGTGTGACAGTACAGGAAAAAATGCCTTACGATCTCAGATTCCGGACAAACACTAACCAGGGTAGGGATAAACTTAACAACTGACTGAGATATCACATACCCCTGGGAGATTGGACATCCTTGTAATATGAACTTGACAATAACACATAAATAATCAGTAGGATTCTGTACTATCTGTACATACTTTGTGGAATCTGTGGTTATCTTAATTTTCTCTCTCTGAAATTGATGAAAATTGATTCAATTTATTATTCCACTTCAGGTCAAGATGATGAAAAAAGTCAACAAAGTTGGTGATAGTAGTGTCCTGAAAGAGGTAGACAAGATAGGAAGTACATCTGGAGGTAGCAATGTGCCAAAGGAAGCGATAAAAAAAGATAACAAAGTGGGAGACAATGTCGTAAAGGATGGCATGAAAAAACACCCTGTCCTGCCCAACATTCAGATAGAGGTCACCAATGCCTCTACCCCTAGTACAGCCTCTAACGAAGACCTCATCAATATTGATCAGAGCCAGAAAAAGGACACCGATGGAATCGTAAACCCTGTGTTTACCACGCAAGGGGAGATAATCCAACCTGCATGTTCTAAGCCTGACATAGTCACTATTATTCCTAATGAACTTTCAAGACCGGATATTAACAAAAGTGCTGATGAACTTCCGAAACCTGATATTCACCCATATGTCACTCAAAATATTTTCATTAATTCTGATGGACTTCTAAATCCGAATATTCACATCAATCCTGATGGACTTAATGATCTTAATGAACCCAATGATGTTGGTGCCTTAAATGACTCCGATCCAGTATTTAACCAAGATGGATTCATCAATCCAGTCTTCTCTATAGAGACAGCCAGTGAGACCAGCAAACACAATACCCCAGACAAAGCACCAAATCTGTTTAGTTTCAGTGACAATGATGTCAATCTCTACAACCAGCAGGTTGATTCACAGAATTCTAAGCAGTATCTGACACCGACATGTAAGGAAAGTCACTCCACAAGCAGTAGTAGCCTCACAGTCCCTGATGTTACAGGTAAGTGTACATATTTCTACTACTGTAAATCACTTATATTTCGCGAGTACTTAATTTCGCGAACTCACCTCATTCGACTTATACGCGAATATATAATTTCGCGCATTCTGATCTCAAGATGACTTTAAATTCGCGAATGACGTTAACAGGTCGGCAATATTTCCATATGGAGAGTGAAGTGAGTTGTTTTCAATGTAAATAAAGCTTTCACGCCTGTTCATATGTAGTGTTTTGTGATATAAAATTACAATCTGATATCAGTACAGTATATGATTTATCATTCTATTATTACTTTAACGGCGATGTCTGTTCACCAACTAAAGATTACGGTAGATTCAAAATGGACGCCACTTATTCTTGTCATTCTTATATAAATATTCGCGAGGGATTTGAATTCGCGTTTGACTCGATCTCCTCGCAAATTAAAGCGAAAATAAATCCCACGCAAAATATAAGTGATTTACAGTATCGATGTTTCTTTAAATTTTTTGTTTTGTCCAGAATATTTGATTGTTATGTGAATCACTAATTGATTACATTTTAATTGTTCACCTGAGACATCAAGTTTCAAGTGACATATTGTGTGTACCTTTTTTCTACTCGGATGTGTGTTGTCTTGTCTCTAAACAATTAAATTTTTTCAACTTCTGTGAAGTGGTGGGATGGGTTTTGCCATGCAAAATGATTCAAATTACATATGGTAATAATTTGATACTCATTTATTGGTTGATGGCTAATTGTTAAAACTATTCATTTAGTGTTTTTAACTCTGAATATATAAGCACAGGATTTTCACTATATTTGGCAAGATATATAATGCCTTTTTTGATGGGGATAAGAAGTAATTTCTGTAACACTTACTAGTTGACTGGGGACATCAGGGTATGGTATATATATCACTATATAATATTTTTGAATTCTCCAGATAAAGTAATTAAAATTGACGCTGACCTAAACTGAAATATTGAAATAGATAACATGTAAAACACTTGTAAAACAGCAACAACTAATCTGCACTAACATATAATAATAAAACATTTTAAGTTACATATTAAGCTCAAATAATTGAAACAATATTCGTTCCGCTTTGTTAATTTTTTGGACTTGTATGTTTGGTTCCTTAATTTTGTCTAATTGGACATGAAAATGTAACATGAATTTCATTTATTTATTAAGTTTACAAAGAATCTGGTCTGGTAGTGGTCAAAATATTTTTTTAAATTTTGTGGTAAAATTTGATATATTAAATAAACATGTTACAGCCAAAGTTTCTTGTTTAATGTCACATCAAACAGTGTTCCGAGCATTGTACCGATATCTTGTAGTGGGAGACTTTTCTGTAATCCTTTACCATGATAAGGGAAGCAACTCTTATAGGAGAAAGTTTCACTGTGGACATTGTGTGTAACAGTGGGAAGGGAGATAACTCATTTGCACTTTGCACTGTGTATCACTTTCTGCACATGATATTTAGTTTAGTGCTTCATGTATCTATCATCTACTTTCTGTTGTTTGTCCTCCAATTTGTCCTTTGCGTTAAATAACATTGCAATTGAAAATCATTCAATAAAATTTAACTGTATTCTGGTATGAAGCATGGTATAAAGTGATTAAAAAGATAGGTAATGAAATAATGAAATAAAAGAAATAGAAATATAAGGACTGAAGATAGAGTAAAAAGTGATAATAATGATAATGATAATTTACTGATATATTTGGGGACAGGATCGTCAGTTGCTGTCAAATGGACTGATCAACATTGCTTAGATCATTTTGTTTCAACGACTTGACAGATTTTCATAAATTTCTTGGTCATGGGATGAAATTTAAGTAAAGGGACAGCCCCCCCCCCCCCCCCCCCCCCCTCTTCAGGGAGGGATGGGTTGGGGTTGACAAAGTCTGAAGGGGTCAAATCACATTAGCTAATGGCATCCTTCATTAGCCTACCTAACTGAGGAATGTCCTTCCATTAACCTCAATAGAGATTTCATCCTTACTAACAGAACAGCCAAGTAATCTGTTGCTATGCCCTTCAGCCTCTTGCATTAAACAACTAAAAAATTGGCTTGTGGGCACTTTGTTCATTATTAACTTTGCTCAAATTTTCACCAACAGATGTCTTTTAATTAATTTGCTGGTAAAATTAAACTAGATGTAATTTACAGCAAAGCAGATTCATCCAACCAGTGGGTGCAGCTGAAATTTTTGAACTCCAAAGTATAATTCTGTACACAAACAGACACACTTCCTTATGGTTTCTGTGCCAATTTGAGGTCTTAATTTGCTGTTTGAAAGATTAAGGAGGTGTACGTCCACCATATGTCCATATGTTGGTGTGAAGGGATGGAAATTCTGCTGTAGTAATGGCCCTTGGTCATTGAGGACTTATGTTGGTGTAGATAACTAAGAAACTAGATATTGGTTTTATGAAAGAATTATTTATTTACACTATCTGTTTTTATCTAAGTGCACTAAAATCCATTCACTAAAAACACCAATGATTTCATCTAGGAATACAAACCGAATAAACGTATTTCCAAATTTTAACACATTATGATAAGTAGAATGATAAATGAAAGCACCAAATTATTTTGCATCGAAATACTATCTAACTGTTTAGCGAGGTGAATGTTCTTACCTGGCTGTAGATATGTGGTTCTTGTGTCAGAACACGAACACAGCTGCTCATTGACAAATGTAAGGTACCATACGATAAGTCTTGAATACTCGATCGCCAACAAGCCCTCCTACCCTAGTAGGAAGTAAAAGGATTTTAAAGGGATGGCGCTTATTACAGAATGTAGCCCTGGTTCCAAAACAGGTTTCATACAAATTTACATTTTCGACAAATACATGAAATGGAAGAGGCTAATTTTCCGAATGTTTTGATGTAATGTTTATTCTATGTCTCTGTAAAATACGTTTTTTCGGTTTGTATTCCTAGATGAAATCATTGGTGTTTTTAGTGAATGTTTTTTACCATTTCACATAAAAAAGATGAGTGCATATGGAAATTGCATCAGCGAAGTTATGATTCAGTACTCATGTGTAACTATAAAGTTTTCACACACCCCACACACCATAGTCGTTTAACTCAGTTTCCATTTGTTTCTGTCACATATACATCAACATTGTACGTAATACCCGTCAGTAGCACAATGTACAAAAATATCACTTTGATGGGACGAGTGCAGCCTATGGAGTTTGTTTTAGTCATAGTATCCTAATATATTGATACAATTTACAGTAAAGGGAAGTAATTCTATTGACTACATGTATGATAGTTTTCATATCTGTTCATTTCGTATTTTGATACTGGTATCATGACACTGGTCCAGACAGTGCGTTTTCATCGTACTGATAGCATAATGATTTGTTTCAGAACTAGGATTTCCGTGCCAAATTGTAACAAAAAGACTTGGCTTGCTCTTCGGTTGTTACAACTCATAACACCAGCTTACCTGAATATTAGCTATTAGATTCTATATGACGTTTCACTGTCACAATTTACTGACAGATATATTCATCTCTGCCTCTAATTTAATGGATGAATGAACTAGCCAGGTATTTGAGCTTTTCAATCATCGAGATCTGACTGTCATATCTATTGATCTGATAATTGGTTAATTGGGCATAACAAACACAATTAATACTTTAAGTTAATAGTAATATTAACCTTTATTTGTTATAGTACTTCCAAAAGGCTTAATAAAAAGGGGAGGGGCTTATTGCGGAGCAGGGGCTTATTGCCAGTCAAGTACGGGGATTGCAGAAATAAGAATGTGAGGATCCAAGGACAATCACTAGAATTAAACCGGCTAAAATTTAATCCTGAAATTTTGATGTTAAAACATTTGAATCTTACATCTGCTAATATAACCCGCTATAAGGTATGTTAAATGTAAATTTTATTTATTTTGCAACTATTGCGAAACAAGCTTAATTAACTGATATTAATTGAATGGCAGATTGCAAGGGGTCTTACTGTGGGAGGAAACTGGAGTACCCAGAGAAAACCCATGTGGTCAGGCAGGTGACCCTAAACCTTTTCACATCCGGTCGGGAATCGAACCCCGGTCGCCTAGGTGAAAGGCAAGTGTGGTACCACTCTGTGACCTGACCACTCTCTATAGGGTATATCTGTAATGTATAGAAAGTGCATTTAATGTGATGCTTCCAATGTAAAAACTGCTTAAATGAAATCACCACTAGAATTTGTACAGTATGTAGATTAATTTCAAAGTTCTGGTCTTGGCACAGTGTGGGTTATATTTACCATTAAGACCATTTTAGTTAAAAAACATTTTTAATAAAATATGCAATAATTATCTTCTATGTTATCACTGAAAAAGTTGAAAATATTATCTCAAATATTTAAGAAGTGAGGAATTGGTATACAATTTTTAAAATTCTAAAATTTATGAAATTTTTACTGACGATTTTCAAAATTGTATGATGATTACTCAATTAAACATGACCGAGAAAACTCTTGGCTACTAGAAACCACGATTACTCGATTAAACATGACCAAGAAAAACTCTTGGCTACTAGAAACCATGATTACTCGATTAAACATGACTGGGAAAACTCTTGGCTACTAGAAACCATGATTACTCGATTAAACATGACTGGGAAAACTCTTGGCTACTAGAAACCATGATTACTCGATTAAACATGACTGGGAAAACTCTTGGCTACTAGAAACCATGATTACTCAATTAGACATAACCGAGAAAACTCTTGGCTACTAGAAACCATGATTACTCGATTAAGCATGACCAAGAAAACTCTTGGCTACTTATATATAATTAGAAACCATGATTACTCGATTAAACATGACCAAGAAAACTCTTGGCTACTAGAAACCATGATTACTCGATAAATCATGACCGAGAAAACTCTTGGCTACTAGAAACCACGATTACTCGATTAAACATGACAAAGAAAACTCTTGGCTACTATATAGCTAGAAACCACGATTACTCCATTAAACATGACAAAGAAAACTCTTGGCTACTAGAAACCATGATTACACCATTAAACATGACCGAGAAAACTCTTGGCTACTATATAGCTAGAAACCATGATTACTCAATTAGACATAACCGAGAAAACTCTTGGCTACTAGAAACCATGATTACTTGATTAAACATGACTGGGAAAACTCTTGGCTATTAGAAACAATGATTACTCAATTAAACATGACTGGGAAAACTCTTGGCTACTATATAGCTAGAAACCATGATTACTCAATTAGACATAACCGAGAAAACTCTTGGCTACTTAGAAACCATGATTACTCGATTAAACATGACTGGGAAAACTCTTGGCTATTAGAAACAATGATTACTCAATTAAACATGACCAAGAAAACTTTTGGCTACTAGAAACCATGATTACTCCATTAAACATGACCGAGAAAACTCTTGGCTACTAGAAACCATGATTACTCGATTAAACATGACAGAGAAAACTCTTTGCTACTAGAAACCATGATTACTCAATTAGACATAACCGAGAAAACTCTTGGCTACTAGAAACCATGATTACTCGATTAAGCACGACCGGGAAAACTCTTGGCTACTTAGAAACCATGATTACTCGATTAAACATAACCGAGAAAACTCTTGGCTACTATATAGCTAGAAACAATGATTACTCAATTAAACATGACCGAGAAAACTCTTGGCTACTAGAAACCATGATTACTCGATTAAACATGACAGAGAAAACTCTTGGCTACTATATAGCTAGAAACCATGATTACTCGATTAAACATGACCAAGAAAACTCTTGGCTACTAGAAACCACGATTACTCAATTAGACATAACCGAGAAAACTCTTTGCTACTAGAAACCATGATTACTCAATAAGACATAACCGAGAAAACTCTTGGCTACTAGAAACCATGATTACTCGATTAAACATGACAGAGAAAACTCTTGGCTACTATATAGCTAAAATCCATGATTACTCGATTAAACATGACCGGGAAAACTCTTGGCTACTAGAAACCATCAGATGATTTGAGTACAATCAATTGAAGATATTCTGATTTACATATAGCGATGTTATTAGGTTTTTAGAAATATTTGTTGATGTCTTCATTGATCTTTTTCGGAGATGTTGGCTTTGTTTTGACACTAGGTGTCAATCTATACCCTGTTTGTATCCCGTTAGGGCTTTGTTTGATTATGAGTTGCCCTTGTTTGTGTAATCCTGAAGGGTTTGTTGATACTGTGACCGTTCTGTCTGCACCCTACCATTGATCTAACAGCAGTTGGAATGAAGTGGCCAGCTAATTCAGATTCCTTGTTGTTTTGTCCAGTGGTATTGATTTTACTGGCCTGGCTCTGGCCAGATGGGCAGCTATGGATTAGGAGTACGATGTTATTCCTTGCAACATAACAGTATTTCTATGACTTTTCACATGAATTTGAGAAAGTGATATTGTCCTATCTGTTGTAGGTGGGATCTGTGACGTTGACCTTGATTACAGTTATATACATATTATGTACTTCTATATTCAAGATTACGAAACAGGAAGAAATACTTGCCAAGAGTATCATAATTAGTTCTAATTATGATGTAGTATACAAATGGTGTCCTTCCTGACCCACTGTCCTTGTGCACTATATCTTCTCTTGGTAGTACCTCCTACTCTACTTGTCACTTGAACTTCATACTCAGGACATAAGTTCTCCTAGGTGGGGGGGCCGCGGTGGCCGAGTGTTTAAGGTGTCCCGACACTTTATCACTAGCCCTCCACCTCTGGGTTGCGAGTTCGAAACCTACGTGGGGCAGTTGCCAGGTACTGACCGTAGGCCGGTGGTTTTTCTCCGGGTACTCCGGCTTTCCTCCACCTCCAAAACCAGTGGCACGTCCTTAAATGACCCTGGCTGTTAATAGAACGTTAAACAAAAATAAACCAAATCTCTTAGGTGAGACAGTATGTCATGTGCCATAAGAAGGTCACTCTTACCTACATTACGACCTTTGACCTACATCAAAGAAAAAAAGGTTGTCTAGGTTCTATCTCTCACACTGCTTATTGAAACTTCAAACTTGCTGTATGAGTGTACCTAGGTGAGACAGTGTGTCATGTTTGTTACTCTTACCTGCAGCATGACCTTTGACCTAGCTACCTCCAGTGTGGACTGTAATTTGTTATATTGGAATATGTACACAGGATTGTCAAAAAAATATCGGTTTTGAAATTTCAGTAGGTATTAAACATGTATCAATCTTGCATCAGTGCGAGATGTCCTTGATCTGCTTTGATAGGACCCAATAGTAATCATTCTGTCCAACAATTTAATTCCTGGCTGATAACTTGAGTATTTACTGACTATCTTACATGAAATGAAATGAAATGAAGATGTTCAGTTCACAAAAATAAACATGGAAGTGAAAAATCGAGCTCAAATGTTAACATAATTAGGTCCACTATAATAACATTTCGCTATGACATGATGAAACAAAATTGGTCCAAATCAACATAGGAGTCAACAGACTAAAGTTTAGGTAAAGGTTACTGAATCAAAAGTCGGAGTCATATTTTGTATCTTTTTACCGATGAACACGATGAAGCAATATTGGTTGGAATTTAACAAGGACACAACTGAATGATCACTGAATGATCTGTCATTAAGTCAAAGGTCAAAGTAAAATGTTGGATCTCATTACTGATGAATATTATGCTAGATCATGATGAAGCAATGCTGGTTGGAATTAAACAAGGAGCCAGCTGACCAAAGGCCAAGGTGACTTGAGTCAGAGGTCAAGGGTGCTAGGTTAAAGGTCAAGGTCTGATTTTGTATCTTTACACTGGTGAATATTTTGTTATGACTTAATGATACAAAGTTGGTCTAAATTAAACTAGATGTCAACTGAATAAAGGTTAAGGTCACTGGGTCATAGGTCAAGGTCACGTTTTGTATATTTTTACTGATGAACATTTTGTTATGACATGATGTAAAATTGGTCAGAATTAAACATGGAATCAAATGACCAAATGTTAAGGTCACTGGGTCAACAGTCAAGGTCAAATTTTGTACATTTCAACTGGTTAACATTTTGTTATGACATTTCATAATGAAGCAAAGCTGATAGGAATTAAACTAAGAATCGGCTCACTAAAGGTCAAATCACTTGGGGTCAGTGTCAACGGTCATATTTTGTATCATGTTACTGATGAACAGTTTGTTATGACATTATGAAACAAAGATGGTCAGAATTATACAAGTCAGTTGATTAAAGGTCCAGGCCCTTTGTTCAAAAGTCCATATCAAATTTTTGATCTTTTACTGATGAAGCAAAGTTCGTCTTAATTAAACAGTAAGGCAACTGACCAAAGACCCAAATCACTTGGTCAAAGGTCAAGGACAAAGTGGATATGGGGGTGGATGAAAACAAGAGTCACATCATAGTACATTTATGATGTATATTTTGCTTCCTTGCAATTGTTTACGAAGTCCAATGTCTATCGTCAATGGGCTACTTGATGATTATGGGGATATATTGCCAAATGACAAGGTCATTGCTTTCCTCTTGGTTCTAGTTTAAGGTCATTGTGGTACGTGAAGATTGGTATTAGTGATAACATCCAAATTCTCAGTAATAATGATAATGATTTAGAGTTTTATGTATCGCTATATCAAAACAACATAACCGTCTCAAAGAGGTTCACACATAGTCATCAGTGGTTATTGGACCTTTAGCAATCAGCCAATGTCATTCTCAACTCCCTTGGGAGCATAAAAGCAGAGTTGCTTTTTCATGGCTAACAGCTTACACGTATGACATTTCTTGCACTGCCCTACCACATACTAATTTACAGCTGAGTTGACTGGAACACATTGGAGTAAAGTATTTTGCTCAAGGATACAACACAGTACTGGGATTTGAATTAGCAACCCTTTGGTCACATAGCCCTGCGCCCTACCACTAGACCACCATGCCTCTGTAATATAACAACAGATAATTTATTTCTAGGAAATTTGAATTGATCATTATATGATCAGTTAGCTAGATCTGGTCAGAAACAGCTATTTCAGTTATAACAATTAACTGATTATGTATTAGCGTGTGATGTCCCATTGCTAATAGGTATTGATAAACTTCAGATGAAGTGTCACCAATTATCAACACCCATACACTGTAAAAGGAAGCTGAGAAACGGGCCGTTCTATACAGTCGTAGTTGTGTCTTTGGGTAAGACACTTTACCCTGTTCAGTGAGGTAGTCACCAACTACTACAAGGAGACCCCATCTCAAAATGACACTGGCTGTTCAGGGGGTAATAAACCCAGCAAACAAACAAAAAAACCACTGTGCGTCGTGCGTCATAAACAATTTACATTTTCAACTTCTTCTCAATTACCAACAGGCCCAGAGACCTGAAATTGGGTCTGTAGCATGCTGGGTTGAAGGGCTACCAAGGTTGTTCAAATGAATGACCTTGACCTTCATTCAAGGTCACAGGGGTCAAATATGCTAAAATCTTTAAACAACTTCTTCTTGATAACCAAAAGGCCCAGAGAACCAATATTAGGTCTGTAGCTTGCTAGGATCAAGGGCTATTAAGTTTGTTCAAATGGATGACATTCAAGGTCACAGGGCTCAAATATGCTTAATTCTTTAAAAGACCTCTTCTCAGTAACCAAAAGGCCGAGAGAAACAATATTAGGTCTGTAGCATGCTGGGATGAAGGGCTACCAAGTTTGTTCAAATGAATGACCTTGAACTTCATTCAAGCTCACAGGGGTCAAATATACTTAAATCTTTAAACGACTTCTTCTTGATAACCAAAAGTCCTAGAGACCCAATATTAGGTCTGCAGCATGCTGGGATAAAGGGCTACCAAGTTTGTTCAAATGAATGACCTTGACCTTCGTTCTAGATTACAGGGACCAAATGTGCTAAAATATATCAAAACTCAGGTGATCGTTAAGGCCCATGGGCTTCTTGTTTTATATAGTTTTCTCCCATCTCTGCTAATTAAGATGTAACTCCATGTGGGTGCTCTCACTGACTCGTTATATTAGTTGTTTATCCTGAAATTATCACGAGAAGATATGATCCTATGTGGCTTTGACAAAGCCTGCATATAAACACAAACTAATGAGTATATAAATTGGACATCTCAACTGGAGGTGTTAACATGTCAGATATGATGTACTTTTGTCACCATTACGAGTACTAAAACATACCTTGTTGATGATAATACTCGAGACACTGATTGATATATCAGTATTGGTGTCGCCCACACATTCAGCCGCCATTGTGTAAAATATTGCGAGTCATTCTCATATCCTGGTAATAATTAACTATATCCAGTGGTTTAGGTCATAGTGAAGTCTGCAGTACCTGAATTTTTGTGGATATGAGCAGTAATTTTCTCTGGATTTGGATATCACAAAAATACTTTGTATTTGAACTTCATCACATCAATTGAACATGTTTGTAACACATCATGGCAAATACAAAACTTGTTACATATTTTTTTTCTGCTGTCTTTTAAAATCTGGAGATAAAATTCTTTTGCTGACAAACTTATTATTAGTCCCCTACTGACGAAACCGGGGGGACTATAGGTTTCCATCTCGTCTGTCTGTCTGTCTGTCTATCTGTCCGTCCGTCCACTCAGTTTTCCGCAATTTTCTCAGCCATGCTTCAAGGTATGTTGGTGAAAGTTCGAATGTAACTTGCAGTGTGAGTAGCTACAGATCAAGTTCGAGTTTTAGGAATTTTGGGTCAGGTTTCTGTTACTATTTTTAGCAGGGCCTGGTTAGTAGGGGACATGTATTCCTTTAGCAATACCCAGCATGCTAATTATTTTATCTCATTTTGGAGATGTGTAGCAGGCTGCTCAAGGGGATGCATAAAACAATCACTTCAGATATGTTACCTTTATAGACAGGTGGTCTTTATAGACAGGTTGAATTTTTTTCGAATCAACCAGCTGATTGGAACCACCATAAATCACTTGTTATTGTGTATATATTATATGTTTAGTAACTGTGTGTTACCTTAATGACCATTTATATTAATTGTCATTCATTCAGCTCTTTATGTCTGAGTTTGGTTTTCTTTTCAAAACTTTTTTAACAGCAATGGTTTGAGTAATAAGAAAGTTGAACAATAATCCGACTGAATCCTCCAATGATCCAAAACCAATTTGAATAAGGAATAAATGTAATCTCATTATTTTGTACAACAAATACCAAACAGAGTAAAGGCCTATTCCTTGTTTATAGGTCTACAGCTGTTATAATGACAAAAATTCAGCAACCTATTCTTAGTTTTATATTCATTGAGTTACTGAAACAATTAATAACACATCATTGAAATCATCCATATTTAGGAACACATTGATGTAATCAGTGAAAAATTACATATGGCTTCATTATGGATTGTAGCATATATGAGTCATCAACAGAGAGACATGATATTTTTGTACATGTTTTATCACATCTCATCAAAACAAGGTCAAAAGCCATGATCAGATACAGTGACTGATGATGAAATGATGATGAGAATATAAGTCCAATTTCTCCACAAGGTATTTAGTGAGAGTCAGTTTTTCTGCATTTTCTCCATATTTTCTCCATTTTTTTTTCACTGGATAGAATATGGAAAAATGGGGAGTCTAGTAAAATACGGAGACCTGAAGTGTGGGATAGACCTTGGATATATAATTACGTAAAGAAATAATTGAGCTTCCATGGAAAGGATACCATCAGCAACATCAGTCTATATTCCCTCATAGGGTAAGCTAATGTGTACATAGCTCATCTTGTAAAAACAAAACCTAGCTTGGCTTGTAGTGGCAGCCATATATCCATTAAACAACGATGTGAAAACTTGAGCTAGTTCTGAAAACCGGAAGAGAAATCATGGTCAGAACATGTCAGTGACAGTGTCACATACATTGATTCTGGAACTAAAATCCACAATGATGGGTTGTGTTGTACGGTGGTCCAGTGTATTCTGGAACTAAAATCCACAATGATGGGTTGTGTTGTACGGTGGTCCAGTGTCATTATACATTGATTCTGGAACCAAAATCCACAATGATGGGTTGCGTTGTACGGTGGTCCAGTGTCATTATACATTGATTGATTCTGGAACTAAAATCCACAATGATGGGTTGTGTTGTACGGTGGTCCAGTGTCATTATACATGATTCTGGAACTAAAATCCACAATGATGGGTTGTGTTGTACGGTGGTCCAGTGTCATTATACATTGATTCTGGAACTAAAATCCAAAATGATGGGTTGTGTTGTACGGTGGTCCAGTGTCATTATACATGATTCTGGAACTAAAATCCAAAATGATGGGTTGCGTTGTATGGTGGTCATTATATACTAGCGGAAAAAAGAAATGAAAGTGCAGTTTTTCTAATATAACCTTTAGACACTTGGTCTAAATTCAATTCAATTTCACACTGAGCTAACTCCAAGTACTGTGAAAATGTTCTTTAGCTAAAATTCAGTCGACCTTGACCCCGCTCGACATTACATGCTTTCAGCAAATTTTTCAAGAAAGCGTGCATCTGGGATACTTTTCCATTTAGTTGGGTGTCTAAGAGTCACGGAGATTTGGTGACCGTCCCAGAAGCGGACACCCGCACATTACATCGCGAAAACAAAATAGAGGCATACGTCTCTTGCACCTCAATAACTGATTTCAGATGGTGAGGGAGACGGCACGTCACCACTCATTGTTGGCCAGTGTGTCCAAGAACAGTTAGAAATCAGTTGCGAGAGTTTCATTTAAGGCCATAATGTCTCTTCATTGGTCTGCCACTTATGCAGAGGTGATGCCAATGTCGAATGCAGTGGCTGCTTGCATATGCACCTAATCCGTTTCGTTTTGTCCATTGGAGACGCGTGTTGTTCACTGACGAGTCTCGCTTGATGCTTTACAGTTCAGATGAATGATAATGTGTCTATCAACGTTGTGGTGAGCAATATTCTGACACTTGCGTAACGGAAAGTGACAGATTCGGGGGAGGGTCTGTTATGGTATGGGCAGGGGCATCTCAAGGCCTGAAAACACCTCTTGTGGTTATCGGTGGTAATGTTACAGCAGTAAGATCTCGGGATTAGGTCTTGAGACCACATGTTCTTCCTCTTATCCATCAACGTAACCTTAGATTGCAGCAGGAGAATGCAAAGCCCCATGTTGCGAGGGTTTGTCGTGACTTTCTGGCTCAAAACAACGTTCCAGTGCTTGATTGACCACCACACAGTCCAGATATGTCCCTAATCAAGCATTTGTGGGACGATCTAGACAGGTGGGTTAGAAAGTGTGTCAGATGTCCCGTATAACGTTGCTCAACTCAAGCAGGCCCTTATTCAGCAATGGAATGATATCCCTCAAAGGGCAATAAACACCTTGATGGGGCCAATGTTAAGGAGAGTAAGAGCAGCGACTGATGTCAGGGGTGGACACACTGATTTGGATCAGTAAACGGCATAGGATACTCTTGTTTTAACAGTATTCACTCAAACAGTGTTTGTGATAGGACATCAAAAATCATCCAAATGTATTCAGTAATGATGAAATAATCGAGAAACGCACACCATGAACACATCATCAAAGAATTTTGTAAAATAATGACTATCAAAAATAAACTTCCTTTTCTTTTTTTCCGCTAGTATATATGGTGTCATACTAAAAATGCTTGGGACTGATTACAAGCAGTTGTTATATAGAGGGTTCATTATCTAAGCAATGAACAGTGGTTTTAATGTTGTTATAGTGGATATGGCAGCAAGATGTATGGTGGGTAAATGCCATGGGAACCTTAACAACATTAAAACCACTGTTAATTGCTTATATTTACATTGCCTTACCATTTTTGTCAATTTTGAAAACTGAACCAACAAACAAATTACTGCCTGTTTTTTAATGTCACATCACAAAATAATCAGCTGAAAAAATAGTGTGTTCAAGATGAATGTGATTACCAACAATTTTTGGTTTTTTTAATGTTTAATTCTGTATATTTGACGTTAAACATATATAAAATAAATTTTTAAATTGATAAACTGTAGCAAAACTATTTCCCTGTGAACTGCAAAATCACATAACATTATAATTGCAAAAAGCAAAAGTGATACTGTCGGCCGCCATGTTTAGCTATGGAAATTGAACATCATACATGCACAACCTGAAAGTGGAACTCGCAAAGAAACCTGGAATATTTTGATATGGCATGAAATACATTTACAGTATTGTGAATTTCAACTATGAAACAATAAACACATTTTTATAGCAATTCTAATCAGATATAAAATAGTGTTTGCGTAAATCTCCATCAAACAAAACCTAGTTATTTGCGGCCATATTGTTTGTTTGCATAAAACAGCTGCCTGTATTCCTACACCCACTGGGTGTTACAGCCTGGGGTATACATATGGTGGCAACTGCCTCTTAGCATTGTGTCAATGGGGAAAATGCAGAGCAATTGTAAATATATATACAGATGGTCACAAGAGCTGTTTTGACTATACATATATGTATTCCCAAATATATACTATATCAAAAGCTATCGACACATTTTAGCCCACAAATGACATGGTAGCCTGTTAAATCAGTCATGTTCCATAGTCTGTGTATCCACCACAACCCCTGGCCCTGTCATAACTTTGGCTTTTCTCAAGAAGCAGTTGATAGCTCTTTTCCTCGTCTCTTACTTGTACATCTTATGGTCTACATGTTGTGTGTACTTAATTGTAATAAGGATCAAATGATAAAATAATAGCAAGGAAACAGTTATATGCCTGTTATTGCTATTTCTGAAGAAGCACTTAAGGGTCTTTCTCAGATTTCTTGTTTAGATGTCCTTTGGCTGCATGGTTGTTTGATGTTCATTCTCATCTAAAGATCAAAATGGCTTCAGGATGTCCATCTTCTATTTTGACACTTGAGCTTTATTGTTGCTATTTTACAAGAAGAACGGAAACTTAACGGTTCTTTTTCAGGTTTCATGTGAAGGTTATAGTCTTGCATGCTTAATTCTGAAATTGATTGCAAGAAGAAAAAACTCCAATGGTTCTCAGGCATTTGTAATCTCACATAATCAGTATCGTCCAACTGGTTGTGCCCAATTCCATTGTACATATTGATGCAAATAAAATATTCATGAGCTACTAATTACTGGTCTTAATGTGGAATGACAACCTGACACTTTAAAAGGACAATTTCTAACATAACAATGACATTATTGAACCTATCTCCACATGATTCAGCTACTGTTGACATAACTGTTAATACAGACACCTAATTATCCCCTCGCGACGAAAGTCGGGGAGGGGATATAGCGTTCCGTTCGTACGTAAGTACTTGTTCACTTTTTGTCAGCGCTCTTATGACTTCATTTTTGAACGGATTCTGACCAAACTTCATATACGGGTCCAACATGGGAATACCTCGAACGAGTTCGTGTTTCAGGGTGCCAAGGTCAAGGTCAAGGTCAGCGTTACTATTTATAGAAAATCTTTGTCAGCACTCTTGCAACTTCATTTCTGAACGGATCCTGACCAAACTTCATATATGGGTCCAGCATGGGAAAACCTCGAACGAGTTTGTGTTTCAGGGTGCCAAGGTCAAGGTTAAGGTCACCGTTACTATTTATAGAAAATCTTTGTCAGCGTTGTTGCGACTTCATTTTTGAATGGATCCTGACCAAACTTCATATATTGGTCCAGCATGGCAATACCTCGATAGCCCATGCCTGATAATAAGCCCATCCATGTCTATTGCAGTTCAGTGCAAATGACAACTGATGTTATTTCAGTGTCCTGCAATAACCCCACCCCCCATTTTGCGTCAGAGTTCGTGTGTTAGCAAGCGAGGGGATTTGTATCATTTGCGATGCCTTGTTAAGAGGAAAGGATTGAGGAGAAAAAAAAGGATAAAATTTAAAAATCATATGAAAGATCATTTGATGATATGATGTAAATAAGCTTCTGTGATTTTGCTATCTTAAAGTAATTAAAGTACTAATTATCTGTTCTAATATGACCAGCTGATGATGCTGTCAGATTAAGTTGGGTACTATTTGGTACATTGTCGATTGGTTTTACTTTAAAGGGATGGAGAAATGTAGAGAATCCAAACGGATGATAACAAGACACTTCATCAGTTGGTTACAACACTCGCCAAGATTTCAGAGACTCCATCTTCAAATCTTCATATAGCTGGAAATCTTATATAGAAATATTAGCATTGATAACATGACCGTTGTACTTCAGGATCACAGAGCTGAGGGTTCACCCTGCGTTAGTAATCACTTAACACTTGTCATAAATGATTGACACCTTCAGGTTTTGTAAATACTCTTGTTGGCTTCAATCAATTAACAGATCAGTGATTACTTCAGCTGGTACAATAGTTGTTAAAATTTTGTACTTCCCAGCCACTGTGTCTTTTCTCTGCATTTCCGGCATCTGTTTTGTGAGGTGGGCAATATTGTTGTTAACATTCCAGGCCTTCAGATGTACCTGTTTGAGGTGGGCACTATTGTTTAACATTCCTGGTTTGAGGTGGGCAATACTGTCTAACATTCCAGGCCTTCAAATGTACCTGTTTGAGGTGGGCAATATTGTCTAACATTCCAGGTTTGAGGTGGGTAATATTGTCTAACATTCCAGGTTTGAGGTGGGCAATACTGTCTAACATTCCAGGCCTTCAGATGTACCTGTTTGAGGTGGGCAATATTGTCTAACATTCCATGCCTTCAGATGTACCTGTTTGAGGTGGGCAATATTGTCTAACATTCCAGGTTTGAGGTGGGCAATACTGTCTAACATTCCAGGCCTTCAGATGTACCTGTTTGAGGTGGGCAATATTGTCTAACATTCCAGGTTTGAGGTGGGCAATATTGTCTAACATTCCAGGTTTGAGGTGGGCAATACTGTCTAACATTCCAGGTTTGAGGTGGGCAATATTGTCTAACAATCCAGGTTTGAGGTGGGCAATATTGTCTAACATTCCAGGTTTGAGGTGGGCACTATTGTCTGACATTCCAGGTTTGAGGTGGGCAATACTGTCTGACATTCCAGGTTTGAGGTGGGCAATATTGTCTGACATTCCAGGCCTTCAGATGTACCTGTTTGAGGTGGGTAATATTGTCTAACATTCCAGGTTTGAGGTGGGCAATATTGTCTGAAATTCCAGGTTTGAGGTGGGCAATATTGTCTGACATTCCAGGCCTTCAGATGTACCTGTTTGAGGTGGGCAATATTGTCTGACATTCCAGGTTTGAGGTGGGCAATACTGTTGTTAACATTCCAGGCCTTCAGATGTACCTGTTTGAGGTGGGCAATATTGTCTAACATTCCAGGTTTTAGGTGGGCAATATTTCTAACATTCCAGGCCTTCAGATGTACCTGTTTGAGGTGGGCAATACTGTCTAACATTCCAGGCCTTCAAATGTACCTGTTTGAGGTGGGCAATATTGTCTGACATTCCAGGTTTGAGGTGGGCAATATTGTCTGACATTCCAGGTTTGAGGTGGGCAATATTGTCTGACATTCCAGGCCTTCAGATGTACCTGTTTGAGGTGGGCAATATTGTCTAACATTCCATGCCTTCAGATGTACCTGTTTGAGGTGGGCAATATTGTCTAACATTCCATGCCTTCAGATGTACCTGTTTGAGGTGGGCAATATTGTCTAACATTCCAGGTTTGAGGTGGGCAATATTGTCTGACATTCCAGGTTTGAGGTGGGCAATACTGTTGTTAACATTCCAGGCCTTCAGATGTACCTGTTTGAGGTGGGCAATATTGTCTGACATTCCAGGTTTGAGGTGGGCAATATTTCTAACATTCCAGGCCTTCAGATGTACCTGTTTGAGGTGGGCAATACTGTCTAACATTCCAGGCCTTCAAATGTACCTGTTTGAGGTGGGCAATATTGTCTGACATTCCAGGTTTGAGGTGGGCAATATTGTCTGACATTCCAGGTTTGAGGTGGGCAATATTGTCTGACATTCCAGGTTTGAGGTGGGCAATATTGTCTGACATTCCAGGTTTGAGGTGGGCAATATTGTCTGACATTCCAGGTTTGAGATGGGCAATACTGTCTAACATTCCAGGTTTGAGGTGGGCAATATTGTTTGTAACATTCTGTACCTTCTGATTTGTTTGGCATATTTTGTATTCTTCTGTCTTGTTCTTTCCAAAAATTCTGCAGTTGAAAGATTATTAAAACTGGTCAAATGAGAACTAAAAAATGTTTTTTTTGTCTAGAAAAAAAGGTTATTATTGCTTAGAGAAAGTTCTGTGATCAAAATTTTTTAACCGGTCCAATTTAAACATTGCCAAGAGTAAGCAAATTTCTACGTGATATTAATTTAACAAGGAAAAATTTAACCGTTTTCCAGTAATATCAGTAAAACTCTACTTTAAAGTCGTGTTAATGTGAAGAATAACTTTGCCTTTTGTTGTTCTTTCATTTTGCTTAAACACTGTATCTGATACAATTATAATGACAGCTTGAATACTGTCAGACCTTTATAGAGAGGCTACCCATAGGACCAGCAGAAATTGTCTGCTTTAGTCACTCTGTACTATGGTTGCTAAAACCAGGTTGATTTGAAAGTCACAATCAAATTTTCATGCTTTCATGGATTATAATGACATTTTCTTGGTCATGCATATAGACTGTGTTATCTTGGATCTTTCAACAACTTGGCTATGGTTTCATACTTTAATATTAAATTACTTAATATATGTTAGTGTTAAATGCATAATCAATAGAATACAAAGGCGTTTCGGCGTTTTAGTTTCTTGTCAGTATGTCATGATCTTCTTGACTGCTGAACACAAGTGGAGATGCGTCTTGAGCTGAAATTTTGTGACCGCTGCCCGCATTGTGTTTGTTTATTTTAGATTTATCATAGTATTTTCTACCAGATGGACTACAGATTAAATACATAAGGGAGCTGCATGGTCCCTTATTTCGGGTGATCGCTCCTGTTGGTTTTACTGTGTTTCCTGCTAGTACATTCCTCTATTGATTTCTGTTCAATAACAGTAGTAACTGAAGCATTAAACACACACCTCCCCTGGCACCAAGTCATTAGTATTATATAAATATAGACAGCTTGTTGACATATTAAAGTGTCATTAGAGATGGGTGTTTCGCACACCTGTTACATTATTGAAGTGTTGAGCAAAAGCATCAATACCTTTTATTATAGATTCATCAAACATAGCTGTTACAAATGGAAAATTTTCTGTGTAACCAGTGTGTAATATTTGATAAATGTAAATAATAAAAAGCGATATCCAAAGCCATCACTCAACTATGTCATAGATAAACACTGGAGGGGAGCAAGACCTTAGTTAAATACTTAAATAGACAGGGGTCCATAATCAAACACTAAATGGACGTCCATAGACAGAGGTCGATAGTAAAAAACAAGATGGAGGTCCATAGACAGAGGTCGATAGTAAAACACTAAATGGAGGTCCATAGACAGAAGTCCATAGTAAAACACTAAATGGAGGTCCATAGACAGAGGTCCATATAGTCAAACACTAGATGGAGGTCCATAGACAGAGGTCCATAGTCAAACATTAGATGGAGGTCCATAGACAGAGGTCCATAGTTATACACTACAGAGGGAGGTCCATATTTATAAACTACAAAGGGAGGTCCATATTTATACACTACAGAGGGAGGTCTATAGTTAAACACTACAGAGTGAGGTCCATAGTTATACACTACAGAGGGAGGTTCATAGTTAAACACTACAGAGGGAGGTCCATGGTTAAACACTACAGAGGGAGGTCCATAGTTAAACACTACAGAGGGAGGTCAAATAGTTAAACACTACAGAGGGAGGTCAAATAGTTATACACTACAGAGGGAGGTCTATAGTTAAACACTACAGAGTGAGGTCCATAGTTATACACTACAGAGGGAGGTCCATAGTTAAACACTACAGAGGGAGGTCAAATAGTTAAACACTACAGAGAGAGGTCAAATAGTTAAACACTTCAGAGGGAGGTCCATAGTTAAACACTACAGAGGGAGGTCCATAGTTATACACTACAGAGAGAGGTCCATAGTTAAACACTAACAGAGGGAGGTCCATAGTTATACACTACAGAGGGAGGTCCATAGTTAAACACTACAGAGAGAGGTCCATAGTTAAACACTACAGAGGGAGGTCCATAGTTAAACACTACAGAGGGAGGTCAAATAGTTATACACTACAAAGGGAGGTCCATAGTTAAACACTACAGAGGGAGGTCCATGGTTAAACACTACAGAGGGAGGTCCATGGTTAAACACTACAGAGGGAGGTCCATGGTTAAACACTACAGAGGGAGGTCCATAGTTAAACACTACAGAGGGAGGTCCATAGTTAAACACTACAGAGGGAGGTCCATAGTTAAACACTACAGAGGGAGGTCCATGGTTAAACACTACAGAGGGAGGTCCATGGTTAAACACTACAGAGGGAGGTCCATAGTTAAACACTACAGAGGGAGGTCCATAGTTATACACTACAGAGGGAGGTCCATAGTTATACACTACAGAGGGAGGTCAAATAGTTGAATACTACAGAGGGAGGTCCATAGTTAAACACTACAGAGGGAGGTCCATGGTTAAACACTACAGAGGGAGGTCCATAGTTACACACTACAGAGGGAGGTCAAATAGTTGAATACTACAGAGGGAGGTCCATGGTTAAACACTACAGAGGGAGGTCCATAGTTGAATACTACAAAGGGAGGTCCATAGTTAAACACTACAGAGGGAGGTCCATAGTTAAACACTACAGAGGGAGGTCAAATAGTTGAATACTACAGAGGGAGGTCCATGGTTAAACACTACAGAGGGAGGTCCATAGTTATACACTACAGAGGGAGGTCCATAGTTAAACACTACAGAGAGAGGTCCATAATTAAACACTACAGAGGGAGGTCAAATAGTTGAATACTACAGAGGGAGGTCCATGGTTAAACACTACAGAGGGAGGTCCATAGTTAAACACTACAGAGGGAGGTCAAATAGTTGAACACTACAGAGGGAGGTCAATAGTTAAACACTACAGAGGGAGGTCCATGGTTAAACACTACAGAGGGAGGTCCATAGTTAAACACTACAGAGGGAGGTCAAATAGTTGAATACTACAAAGGGAGGTCCATAGTTAAACACTACAGAGGGAGGGCCATAGTTAAACACTACAGAGAGAGGTCCATAGTTAAACACTACAGAGGGAGGTCAAATAGTTAAACACTACAGAGAGAGGTCCATAATTAAACACTACAGAGGGAGGTCAAATAGTTGAATACTATAGAGGGAGGTCCATGGTTAAACACTACAGAGGGAGGTCCATAGTTAAACACTACAGAGGGAGGTCCATAGTTAAACACTACAGAGGGAGGTCCATGGTTATACACTACAGAGGGAGGTCAAATAGTTGAATACTACAAAGGGAGGTCCATAGTTAAACACTACAGAGGGAGGTCCATAGTTAAACACTACAGAGGGAGGTCAAATAGTTGAATACTACAAAGGGAGGTCCATAGTTAAACACTACAGAGGGAGGTCCATAGTTAAACACTACAGAGGGAGGTCAAATAGTTGAATACTACAAAGGGAGGTCCATAGTTAAACACTACAGAGGGAGGTCCATGGTTAAACACTACAGAGAGAGGTCCATAGTTATACATAAGACTCCATAGTAAAATACTACAGAAGGAGGTCCATAGTTATACACTACAGAAGGAGGTCCATAGTTAAACACTACAGAGGGAGGTCAAATAGTTAAACACTACAGAGAGAGGTCCATAATTAAACACTACAGAGGGAGGTCAAATAGTTGAATACTACAGAGGGAGGTCCATGGTTAAACACTACAGAGGGAGGTCCATAGTTAAACACTACAGAGGGAGGTCCATAGTTAAACACTACAGAGGGAGGTCCATGGTTATACACTACAGAGGGAGGTCAAATAGTTGAATACTACAAAGGGAGGTCCATAGTTAAACACTACAGAGGGAGGTCCATAGTTAAACACTACAGAGGGAGGTCCATAGTTAAACACTACAGAGGGAGGTCAAATAGTTGAATACTACAAAGGGAGGTCCATAGTTAAACACTACAGAGGGAGGTCCATGGTTAAACACTACAGAGAGAGGTCCATAGTTAAACACTACAGAGAGAGGTCCATAGTTATACATAAGACTCCATAGTAAAATACTACAGAGGGAGGTCCATGGTTAAACACTACAGAGGGAGGTCAAATAGTTGAATACTACAAAGGGAGGTCCATAGTTAAACACTACAGAGGGAGGTCCATGGTTAAACACTACAGAGGGAGGTCCATAGTTAAACACTACAGAGGGAGGTCCATAGTTATACACTACAGAGAGAGGTCCATAGTTAAACACTACAGAGGGAGGTCAAATAGTTGAATACTACAAAGGGAGGTCCATAGTTAAACACTACAGAGGGAGGTCAAATAGTTAAACACTACAGAGGGAGGTCCATAGTTAAACACTACAGAGAGAGGTCCATAGTTAAACACTACAGAGGGAGGTCCATAGTTAAACACTACAGAGGGAGGTCCATAGTTAAACACTACAGAGGGAGGTCAAATAGTTAAACACCGAAATGCCACTGAAACAGAGGTCCATTGCAATGTGAACCAGATGGTAACACATTGCTGGTATTTGCTTACTCTGTCACTTTCTCAATAGTTTCACATAGAACAGCTCCAAACTCCAAAAATCAATAAGAATCCAGCCTTACATAGGAGGGAGTGATGAAACACCAGTGGAGGGACTAAGTGATGGAACATCTGTGTCAGTCTGTGTTCCTTCAATCATCCGATGGTGTCTACACACATGATCCTGTCACTTAATCCACATGGAACAAGTCAATACAAACCTCACAAGTACTCTACAATTACTACAACACTGTCCACAACTGTTGTGCAAGGATATAATGTGTTGGATTCCTCAGCTCTGCCTCTGTGGTTAAATCATAACAAAATAGCCACTGTGCAAACCACCTCTCGGTGTGACAACTTAACCTGATTAGTGTCCTTTAACAGGAAGAAACTGACACTAAATGAATCATTTATGTTTTCTCCTAGATTTCAGTTGTTATTTTGTGACAATTGATGCAGTTTTTGTGTTTCAAATCAGAGCTTTGATACAACATGAAAAATAGAACTGATTTGATTAGAAGTATGGATTCATTGTGTGATAGCTGATCTGATAAAACTTAGTCAGAAATTGGAGTAAAACTGATAGAAATTGGCTACAATGTATTTGTGTTTCCGTTTTGGATTGTCACTGTCAGCTGGTGTTTACAAGTGACTGAATTGTAACGGTGCTTGGAATCCCAATTTATGTCCTGATGGTGCCTGGAGCCTCCGTCTGACTGTGTTAATAGTGGCCTTTGGTGTATGACTGGCCGGCCTGGGCAGTAGATGACTGTCACCTGTTGTACAATGGTATGGGGTTGGCCAGACCAGAAACTGGGTACTACTCATCACAGAATTATGGACCTTCAGTACGAGTGTGATTGTGGGGATGAGGAAGAAGATTTGTCCCCCGGAGAATTCCACACCTGTGACAGCAGGTGCCCCCTCCTCATCAACTATAGATCTGGTATGTGCCTTCTCAAATATAGTAAAATCTGGCTAAATCTGTTCCTTGGAGATTTCCACACCTGTGACAGCAGGTGCCCTCTCCTCATCAACTATAGATCTGGTATGTGCCTTCTCAAATATCGTAAAATCTGGCTAAATCTGTTCCTTGGAGATTTCCACACCTGTGACAGCAGGTGCCCTCTCCTCATCAACTATAGATCTGGTAGGTTATATATACCTTCACAAATAAAGTAAAATATGGTAATAAATCTGTTTGAGAATACCACATAGCTGTGCACTTTTCTATAACTAGATAATGGTATATAACCTCTCCATGAAATTAAATACTTCATATGTACCCTTCAACATAAACCATGCAACATTGATGAACAAATGTCTGTTTTATACGCCCGTCAACGACAGGCCCTATTACCGGTATTCTGCGCTGTCCATCTGTTAACTTTTCCTTGTTAGCGCTCTCTAGCCTTTATTTATCAACTGATTTTTATGAAACTTGCTACAAATATTCTATAACATAATAGCTTGAATGAGTTTGTATTACAGAATTTTGTGTTTATTTTTACCAGAGTTGTGCCCCTTTTATTGCCAAATATGGGCATTTTTGTAGAAAACGCAAGAAGTTTTATTTTTCTTATTCAATTCCTCTAAGATTTTGTTCACTACAGCAAGAAGCAATTACTTCAACAAATATTAGGATTTTTTACAAACCCATCAACGACACTACATTTTCCCGTGGTAGCTTTTCCAGTGACGGGAGAATCATGCTCCCTCTTGCGGAGCTCTTGTTACTGTATTGGTTTTTGCTGCTTTTTGTGCTTATAAAGCTAGCAAACAGCTGTATTTATTAACCAATGCAAGCTCACCATGTGTGTAAATGAATCATAAGGAATTGCATGCTAGCTGATATACTCAAGCTCCTGGACAAAATGGATTGTCATCTTGCCAGTGTAGATGGAGTTGCATATAATAAACAAAATGACAGGTGTCACAACTTATTATCAATCTACTGTTTGCCAAACATATATTGATGTGTTTGAATAGTATACCCTGAATCATTTATTAGATGACATCTGCCTCCTGAATTTTTCTTGGCTACAGAAAAAAATGGCAAACATTTCAATTCTTTGTTGGCCATACCAAACTCAGGCCATCTTTTGAATTATTACACAAAAATGCTTAGATTTACAAACAGTTATGAAATATGATTGTTTACTCTGAATTAATTTACATTTGAATGATTTCTTTCTGCTGCAAGTGTAATGGATTATATGGAAAGAGTTGAATTTGTACTGTGCTGTAAGGATGTGTGGATGAAAACAACTTTCTACAGATAACTGATACTTTGTTGACTTTGTGACAAGCTACAATTTAGTATCTCCCAAATCAGAGACCAGAAGGGAGTATTGTAATCCACTGAATCAGAGATCAGAAGGGAGTATTGTAATCCACTGAATCAGAGATCAGAAGGGAGTATTGTAATCCACTAAATCAGAGATCAGAAGGGAGTATTGTAATCCCCTGAATCAGAGATCAGAAGGGAGTATTGTAATCCACTGAATCAGAGACAAGAAGGGAGTATTGTAATCCCCCTGAATCAGAGATCAGAAGGGAGTATTGTAATCCACTAAATCAGAGATCAGAAGGGAGTATTGTAATCCACTGAATCAGAGATCAGAAGGGGGTATTATAATCCCCCTGAATCAGACATCAGAAGGGAGTATTGTAATCCACTGAATCAGAGATCAGAAGGGGGTATTATAATCCCCCTGAATCAGACATCAGAAGGGAGTATTGTAATCCTCCTGAATCAGAGACCAATTAGAGTTGTATGATTGATGAACTAGTTGTATGGTTGTGGGACTAGAGTTGTTTGATTGATGAACTAGTTGTGTGGTTGAGGGACTAGAGTTGTATGATTGATGAACTAGTTGTATGGTTGAGGGATTAGAGTTGTATGACTGATGAACTAGTTGTGTGGTTGAGAGACTAGAGTTGTTTGATTGATGAACTAGTTGTATCGTTGTGGGATTAGAGTTGTATGATTGATGAACTAGTTGTGTGGTTGTGGGATTAGAGTTGTATGATTGAGGAACTAGTTGTGTGGTTGAGGAACTAGTTGTATGGTTGAGGGATTAGAGTTGTTTGATTGAGGAACTAGTTGTGTGGTTGAGGGACTAGAGTTGTATGATTGATGAACTAGTTGTGTGATTGAGGGACTAGAGTTGTTTGATTGATGAACTAGTTGTGTGGTTGAGGGACTAGAGTTGTATGATTGAGGAACTAGTTGTATGGTTGAGGGATTAGAGTTGTATGATTGATGAACTAGTTGTATGGTTGTGGGACTAGAGTTGTATGATTGAGGAACTAGTTGTGTGGTTGAGGAACTAGTTGTATGGTTGAGGGATTAGAGTTGTTTGATTGATGAACTAGTTGTATGGTTGTGGGACTAGAGTTGTATGATTGATAAACTAGTTGTATGGTTGTGGGACTAGAGTTGTATGATTGATAAACTAGTTGTGTGGTTGAGGGACTAGAGTTGTTTGATTGATGAACTAGTTGTATGGTTGAGGGACTAGAGTTGTATGATTGATAAACTAGTTGTGTGGTTGTGGGATTAGAGTTGTATGATTGATAAACTAGTTGTGTGGTTGTGGGACTAGAGTTGTTTGATTTAAGAACTAGTTGTGTGGTTGTGGGACTAGAGTTGTTTGATTGATAAACTAGTTGTGTGGTTGTGGGACTAGAGTTGTTTGATTTAAGAACTAGTTGTGTGGTTGTGGGACTAGAGTTGTATGATTGATGAACTAGTTGTGTGGTTGAGGGACTAGAGTTGTTTGGTTGATGAACTAGTTGTATGGTTGAGAGATTAGAGTTGTATGATTGATGAACTAGTTGTATGGTTGAGGGATTAGAGTTGTTTGATTGATGAACTAGTTGTATGGTTGAGGGACTAGAGTTGTTTGATTGATAAACTAGTTGTGTGGTTGAGGGACTAGAGTTGTTTGGTTGATGAACTAGTTGTGTGGTTGAGGGACTAGAGTTGTATGATTGATGAACTAGTTGTATGGTTGAGAGATTAGAGTTGTTTGGTTGATGAACTAGTTGTGTGGTTGAGGGATTAGAGTTGTATGATTGAGGAACTAGTTGTATGGTTGTGGGACTAGAGTTGTATGATTGATGAACTTGTTGTGTGGTTGAGGGACTAGAGTTGTATGATTGATGAACTAGTTGTATGGTTGAGGGACTAGAGTTGTATGATTGATAAACTAGTTGTATGGTTGAGAGATTAGAGTTGTTTGATTGAGGAACTAGTTGTATGGTTGAGGGATAAGAGTTGTTTGATTGATATAGTCGTGTTGTTGAGGGAATAAAGTTGTGTTATTTAGGATCGAAATACAGTTGAAGGCCACTGCTGGATTTCTAAATGATGATGTGATGTTGTGTGAATGATGATTTAGAGATTTCTGGTTGAGGAGTTTGAATTTTCTAATTGAGGAACTGAAGTTGTGTGGTTTGGTAGCTTCCATGTCTCAGTACAGACAGACATACCACATTCAATATTCTTTCAATTGAGAATTTAAACACTTCAGTATTGATTTTTCTGTGTGGTGCCAATACTAGGCAGCCATACTGTAAAAATAAAAAAAGATCTGGATCAAGCATTTCGTATCCTAATTAGCTTAACCTGATTACCTCAGGTTTTCCTCAATTTTTGGTTAGATACATCGAGATTCGTTTTTATTTGGTGACTATTTGTACGACAATAATTCTTTTGGTCTGAAAATATCAAGAATTTCAATAATTTAGTAAATGTTCAATAAGAAAATTTCATATTTTCTCATCATTAAGCTGATTCACTGACACATGGATACATGAGCTTTGTTAATTAAACCAGACAGTGCTGTCTCAGTCTGTTCGTTTTCCTAGTGCAAATCTATAACATACTTCAGTACATTCATCTGCATTGTATTTAACAATCTAGGATACTTTATATCCATTGAGGTTACCTTGGATACGTAGTATCTGTACTGATGTTACCTTGGATACTTTGTATCTATACAGAGTTTACCTTGGATACTTTGTATCTGAACTGAGGTTACCTTGGATACCTAGTATCTGTACTGATCATGAGGTTACCTTGGATACTTTGTATCTATACAGAGGTTACCTTGGATACCTAGTATCTGTACTGAGGTTACCTTGGATACCTAGTATCTGTACTGAGGTTACCTTGGATACCTAGTATCTGTACTGAGGTTACCTTGGATACCTAGTATCTGTACTGAGGTTACCTTGGATAGCTAGTATCTGTACTGAGGTTACCTTGGATACCTAGTATCTATACAGAGGTTACCTTGGATACTTTGTATCTATACAGAGGTTAACTTGGATACTTTGTATCTGTACTTAGGTTACCTTGGATGCTTAGTATCTATACAGAGGTTACCTTGTATACTACAAGTATCTGTACTGAGGTTACCTTGGATACTTAGTATCTGTAATGAGGTTACCTTGAATACTTTGTATCTGTACTGAGGTTACCTTGGATACCTAGTATCTGTACTGAGGTTACCTTGGATACCCAGTATCTGTACTGAGGTTATCTTGGATTCTTTGTATCTATACACAGGTTACCTTGGATACTTAGTATCTGTAATGAGGTTACCTTGAATACTTAATATCTATACAGAGTTTACCTTGGATACTTTGTATCTAGACAGAGAGTTCCTTAGATACTTTGTAACTATACAGAGGTTACCTTGGATACTTTGTATATACAACTTCTTGATAACCAAAAGGCCTAGAGACCCAATATTAGGTCTGTAGCATGCTGGGACGACGGGCTACCAAGTTTGTTCAAATTGATGACCTTGACCTTCACTCAAGGTCAAAGGGTCAAATATGCAAAAATATTTAAGCAACTTCTTCTTGATAACCAAGAAGCCCAGAGACTTGATATTGGGTTTGTAGCATTCATGGGTAAAGGGTTATAAAGATTGTTCAAATGAATGACCTTAACCTTCATTCAAGGTCACAGTTGTCAAATATGCTAAAATATATCAAAACTCAGATGACCTTTAACTCTTTCCGTACTCACGATGACTACACATGTCACAAAAACGTGCTCTTGTATCCTTCATGACGACTACACACGTTGCAATTAACATGCCTTCCATCCTTTGTGACGACTCAAATCGTCGGAAAACAACGCGAAAGATGTTGATATCACTTGCATGTTCTTTCATTTTCTGCGAGATTGTGGAGGTGTTAAACACAATAAAGCTATTAAAAACGATAGAATATATATATAATTGAGTAACGTTTATCATCAAAATAAGTAAGAAATACATAAAATATTTTTACACAATGAAAAAATGATGTTTTGGCTGCGTGATTATTTGCACAAGTGTGACACATGTGCCGATCAACATGTCATTTCCCGCGATTCTGCCTGGTGATTTTGCCGTATTTCAAAGGAAAAATTGGGTGAAAGAGTTTCCGTACTCAGTACTCATTCCATATTATGAACTTCATTTAATATTAAGCATCACACAACAGTAAAAGATCGTTTTATCGACGTCTGATGTGATAGCCATATGCTCCAATACACAAAGGACCTACCCAGCATTTACTTCCGGTAGCGACCGCGAAATTTGAATGAGTACGTGAAGAGTTAAGGCTCATGGGCCTCTTGTTATTTTGGAGCGCTCAAATTTAAGTTCATATCTGAATCTAAAAATATACACATGGTACTTGCTGTAGTACTGTGGTACATGCAGAAAATGCAATTACCGCTATCATAATTTAGCAGAACAAAAAAGGCTTATTAACTCCCCCCCCCCCCCCCCCCCCAAAAAAAAAAAAAGAATGGCGTTAAATAAAAAAAGATAACCGCTTAAATGCATTGTATGTATATTTATAGTAATAGTCATTTAAATGTTCAATTTATAACATCCTAACCAATTGATCAAATTTCATTTGAATTGACTATAAATACAGAATACAATGCTTTATATTTATAAATACAATGTATATGATGGTTTCCTGAAAAAGATGTCCTGAGATGGTCAAAGGGACCAGGGTGGCCCAGTGGTTAAGGTGTCCCGTCAATTTATCACTAGCACTCCACCTCTGGGTTATGAGTTCGAAACCCATGTGCGGCAGTTGCTTGGTACTTACCGTAGGCCGGTGGGTTTTTTCCGGGTACTCGGCTTTCCTCCACCTCCAAAACCTGGCATGTCCTTAAATGACTGTGGCTGTTAATAGGGTGTTAAACAAAATAAAACAAACCAAACTTCAAGTGGTGCTGAGAGTAATGGAGCCCTGTACTTATAGAACTTCCATTGGACTCCTTGTTTTAGCAATACAGTTGAAAGGAACTCGATCATGAAAATGAATTGTAAATTGATCACCGCATTAGTATATAGATGGAAAATGCATATTGTTTTAATCATCTGAAAGAGAAAAAAAATTAGATAATTGTTTGCGGTGTTAAACTTTTACTTTCAAAATGCTACTGCCAAAGCGAATTACTACCAAATTTGGTGTTAAATATCATTGGGTAGGCCAATCATATGTTATATAAATGAGGCTGGCGTGACCCCCGGGCCAGCGGGGATGGGGCCCCAAAAGGTGAATTTTTGCTTTAAAATGCTTCTCCTCCTAAACCATCGAGTGGATTTCTACTAAATTTAATGTGAAACATCATTGGGAGGGGCCAATCATACTTTATATGAATGACAGAGGGACAGGGTCATACATGTATCACATGGACATTTGTATATGTTATTGTTCAATTGTCTGATGACCTTAAAGGGCCCTCTTGTTGCCCTTTGTAATATATTATTGATATTCTGCACTTGGATTGGGTTTTATAAAATATTAATTCGGTGTGAAGAAACGAAAATCAACCCTTAGCATCTAAGATCAGATGATTTTCAGATCTGTTCTTGAAGATTAGTTTTTGGCAATATAATTCCAGTTGTGTTGTTTCAGTGAAATTCAACTCCTTTGCCATTGTCGCTTGAAAAGGAAGCTTTTACTGTATAAATCAATCAGTTTTCTGATTAATATTTAAATCATGGTTTCTGTTTAACTCCAGTCTTCAAGTTCAAAGAGAGCTTTTTTGTGAACTGGAGCCTATAGATCCACATAAAATATTTGTAATTCTTTTTTGTCAGATGTTGAATTTTATTGTTGCCGTTTACAGTTCCACATAAAAGTTTTTTTATTTTGTTGTTGATGCTATTTTGTAGCAGTCTAATGTAAAGAAAAGTAATGATTAGATATCATCTGACCTTGGTTTTGAGTGACAGATGGAAATAAAGGTCTACCACTGAGCAAAAGAAAGCGAATTTCATTAAAAGGAATATATAGTAAATGAGACACATTGATGAGGAACTATCAGGCCAATGATACATACTATCTGCCAGCAGTGGAAATGGTTTCTGTCATAGTGGTTGTTTATCATTGAAGTCCAGCACCAGCTGGAGCTGTAGACAGATGACAAAGTGTTTCACAGATGAAGGTGGTCCCAGCTTAATATCCAGATAAAAGAAGGACGATGCTTCACAAATAGAATCACACTGTATCACAAGTTAGAAATTACCAGCTCTGAAATCCAGATTATTGGATCAGTGTAGAAGCTTTAGTCCTTTGATTGAGCCACCTGTAATAGTTGTGTAAGGTCTGTTTGTGTGTTTGCTGGGTTTATCGGCCAAAGAACAGCCAGGGTCATTTTGAGGGGGGTATCCATGTAGTAGTTGGTGACAACCTCACTGAGCAACATATGGGAGGCCCGTCCCAGGCCATCCAGAGCAATCAGGGTAAAAGCTTTGCCCAAAGACACAACACCACAGACCGACCCGTTTCTCAGCTTCCCAAGAAATATAAACTGACACGGATAGGGAGTGTTGAACCAAGCACCTTGGATCTTCACCTGAGGCGGTCCACACTCTAACTGTCTGAGCTTCATGGCGTCCCTTCTGTTGTGTAAGGTTATTCATAAATACATCTTTGTATCGCCTTCAATTTTTCAGCCATTTTGAGTTCAAGGAGCTCGGGGAGATCTGCTGTCATTTTTGTTCCCACTATGACTTTGTGATATCAGGATGTTAATTAAAATTTTAGTTTTTATTCATTTGGTGCTGTTTAATTAAGAGCATGCTCACCTATTTTAGTTTTCATTAATTATATTTAGAAAAGATGATATATACAAAGTACCAAGGTCACCCTGAAACCTACCAAGCAATGATCATGATGTTACTCAAAATTCTTAATTACCCAAGAAAAACAATATAAACCATTAAGTGTATGCAGTATAGCATCTTGAGCTTGCATCAAGCAATAAAAAAATGTTTTGAAAATAATTTGGTGACCCTGCACTTTTCTGAAATAGAAAATTATACAAATGCATTTCCGCTGCATCTCTACATGAATTAAGTCCTTGAATTTTAGCCCTTGCCTGGAAAAGTGTTGGAATTCATTGTCATGCCAAGAAAGTCTTGGGACTTGACCTAAATGGGTTTTCTGAAATATTCACAAAATCAGCTTTTCGGAGTGTCTTAGCAAAATTGAAATATATATTCTTTTCTTTTTTGCATGATCAATTTTGAGAGTACTGCTATAAAAACAAAATGGCCAACACTTAGCTGGCTGCCATTTTGAATTTATACAGTTGGTGTTTGTCACTGCTATTTTCACAGAAATGGATTGTTCTTGTAAAATGTCACACATATAGCTTCCAAGAGGCCACCATTTATGATTTCAACTGATGAAGTTATTTATCACAATTTGTTAGAAATACTTGATGAATATTTCTAATGCCATTGATGGTTTCTTCTTTGTCTCTGGTTGTTGATGTTCAACATTATGAATAAAGAACTAAAAGTAAACATTTGTCAGTATGATAAATGTTGAGAGGTAAATGTGAGGAAAATAGATACATTTAGAGAAAAGGTCAATCTTACAAAGAACCAATAAAGAGCTTTCTATGGTGGCACCAAGATCCTCCGGGACCTCTTGTGAAACAAAGACAGAGCAGAAATGTGAAAACCCAGATAAATACACAAGTTTCTGAGCCCAGAGGGAGGCAGGTTTGTTTACAGGGATACACGGTTTTCATTCTTGTAGATAATGCTGCTGAAAGATTTCCTTGCAGATTAAATGGTTAAAAGGTTGCCTGTACCATTGAATTCCTTTTAATGACTTCCATATTGGTTAAGTATATGTACTACAAGACATTCAGTCTATCAGGATATCACGACTATATTTTATATTGATTCTGTTTTTGCATGTCAATGTTCATGTCAAAGTTGCTGACATTACAGAAACAGAAATCACACTGATCACACCTGTGATTACATACCCATCATGCAATGTTACATCCTTCATTTGTGGTTCTATCGTCTGCATTGGTACTTGTTGCTATGGTAACCGTGTCCCATGTCATTACCCCAGTAATCATTTTGAGTGAGATTTGTTTACATTTCCCCATTCTGATTCCATTTGTTTTAATGTGTTTCATTGTTTTATCTGTTCACAAAACAAAGGCTGTTGTTGTGATATATCAACTTATACAACACGGAAATCAGACAAAATGGATATGTTTAATTGTACAGTGATTTTATTATAGTATAGTTTGCTATAACACCTGAAATGTGACAGTAAAAGACTTATGTTATAGATAAACCTTTGAGCTATTGCCCAGCTTCTTCAGGCATTGCTAGAGGTGAAATGGTATACCGCAATGCAGTTGAACCATGATATTTCTATATCAGTTCAATACACAGTATGATAACTCCAAACTACATTTTATGCCCCTGCCAGGAAATTGGGTGGGTAAGCTTAGACATATAGTGTTACCCATGTCCGTCTCGTCTCGTTTCATCTCATCGCATCACGTCTTATCCCCGTTCTGATGCAATATAACTGAACGTTATTGCTAATCTCAGGAACTGCTGATGTGATCCTCACCAAACTGTGGTTTTTGGGTGTCAAGTGGCAGTGGGGGCATCTATCTCTTACAGATATTTTCTAGTTCTTTTCATAGAAGCAGAATTTAGTATTTGTAGATTTAGAAACTTCAAAATTGGTACAGCAGTGTATATTAGTGCGAAATTATACAAGCCATGCAATGTTTGGATAAAGTTTGACGAACTTGTGTCAGCAAAGGTCTGGCAGCTTGAAAATGTGCTGGGTACATCTTTTGATTATTGCCTGTACTGGGAAGTATGATACTCAACAGAAGATGTGACTGATACATCATACTCATTACCCAGCTTTCCAGCCAAGATCTGACTATACTGGAATTTATACTGGGATTTCTTGGTAGTCATTTAGCTGTGAGAATTATTCTGCAGCAGTAGGCAGGATTTGTATGGAATTAAAGAATACCAAAAAAAAAAAAAAAAAAACCATTAAGATTCTTCCTTGACAGTTAATTACAGATATTGGATAAAAAAGGCTGACACTTTCCTGATTTTGAAATAATTGATCTTTCAATCCTACAGCAAGATTTTATGTTAATACCATATTTATCTGCAAGTTGAAGCCCTGTCACCAAATAAGCCCCTTCTTAATTTTTGAGGAATCATCGATATTAGAATTATAAGCCAAAAGGGGTTCACAAACAAGCCCTCTTCAAACTTTCATGCTACGCTTTTAGGCAAGGGGAAGGGGCTTATTTAAGAATGACTGTGGTGTATTGTGACATACCTGTTCCAGTCATTGGCCTACTTCGGGCGTCAGCCATTTACTATAGTTAGGCTGTTCCTTCTAATGTGATTACATATGTGTATAAACAACAACCAATCACTGCCATGCTTCCAAATGATGACGCATGCGCAAACGAAGTCTAGTTGCTAAAGTCGGACCCATTCGGCTCAAGTGGTTAAGCAAAGTCGACTAGACATGCGTATTGTAACTTCTTGTTTCTCTACACATGCGCAGTATATGTAACCCAAGTGAGTTCGCTTCTACAATAGTTAGATTATAGTCACTCTAGTCAGCGCCCGAAGTCGCCCATGTTGTGTGTATGGTCCAGTGTTACCAGACAGTATAAGGATGTACACAATAAACTACATGTTGTACTGGTAGAGGTCTAGGACTGATGTTATGGCAAAAGCATGCAGAAAAAAGTTTTTGATTTTTTCGCATTTTACCATTTTGAGGACTTAACTTTTTTTGCACCAAAACCCAACTTTTTTTTTCCACCAAAACCCACTTTAAAGTTTTTTGGGTAAGATTTGGAAAGCTTGGAAGTCCAAAAGTATATAACTCACACCCTTCTAATTTGGTTTATACATTCATTAGAGGTCTAGAAGTGACATTATGTGACAAACAATTTCAAAATGACATGCTTATACATACATAAAAAATGATTGCATAGTGTGATTGCTGCTACGCTGAGCATCATTTAAATACCCCCTACCAATCAGTTGTGATGAAGCCCTTTCCTTCAGGAAATAGAGGGCTGATTGATATGTTGTGAGCCTCGTATTAAAGTCCTACTATTCTCTGACTATGTAGGGCTGTGTACCCAAGGACTGATCTTATTTGGTTAATTGATATTGACGAGGTAGCACTCTAAAGTAAACAAGACAAGCGGTTATTGCAAAATGGACAAAATCGCTGAAAGAGCAGTGATCCAATATTTGCATAAAAAGGTTTAACACCTAAGGATATCCATAATGATATGTTAGCAACACTAGGGAAAGATGCCCCTTCATATGATACAGTGGGTGGCGGAATTTAAGCGCGGCCGATAGAGCCTTGAGGATGACCCCTTGAGGAAAGCTAATTAAAGGTGTATCATTCCATCAGGACAATGCTCCTGTTCACAAGTCTCTCATTGCCATGGCTGCCATTCATAATTGTAGCTTTAAATTGATTAAGCATCCGCCTTATTCACCTGATCCTTCATCTATTTCCAAAACTAAAAACAGTTATTTCAGGCACCCACTTTCAGTCCGATAATGACGTCATGCATGCAGTGGATGACTTTCTGAACAGCCAAGAAAAGGGGTTCTTTAAAAGTGGCATTGAGGTCCTTAAACACCGCTGGCAAAAGTATAAAGATACTGAAGGGGATTATATTGAAAAATGATACAATATGTCTGGCAAAATTCAAATCCTTCAATATTTGGCTCACAACATATCAATCAGCCCGCTTAACTATGGTGAAGCCCACTCCCCAGACAACTGTGATGAGGCCCACTCCCCAGACAACTGTGATGAGAAGCCCACTCCCCCAGACAACTGTGATGAAACCCACTCCCCCAGACAACTGTGATGAAGCCCACTCACCAGACAACTGTGATGAGACCCACTCCCCAAGATAACTGTGATGAGGCCCACTCCCCAGACAACTGTGATGAGGCCCACTCCCCCAGATAACTGTGAGGAGACCCACTCCCCCAGACAACTGTGATGAGAAGCCCACTCCCCAGACAACTGTGATGAGAAGCCAACTCCCCAGACAACTGTGATGAGGCCCACTCCCCCAGACAACTGTGATGAGAAGCCAACTCCCCAGACAACTGTGATGAGGCCCACTCCCCTAGACAACTGCGATGAGAAGCCCACTCCCCAGACAACTGTGATGAAGCCCACTCCCCCAGACAACTGTGATGAGGCCCACTCCCCCAGACAACTGTGATGAAGCCCACTCCCCAGACAACTGTGATGAGGCCCACTCCCCCAGACAACTGTGATGAAACCCACTCCCCCAGACAACTGTGATGAGGCCCACTCCCCCAGACAACTGTGATGAAACCCACTCCCCAGACACCTGTAAGGAGACCCACTCCCCCAGACAACTGTGATGAGGCCCACTCCCCCAGACAACTGTGATGAAACCCACTCCCCAGACAACTGTATGAAGCCCACTCCCCAGACAACTGTGATGAGGCCCACTCCCCCAGACAACTGTGATGAAGCCCACTCCCCCAGACAACTGTGATGAAACCCACTCCCCAGACAACTGTGATGAAACCCACTCCCCCAGACAACTGTGATGAGAAGCCCACTCCCCCAGACAACTGTGATGAGGCCCACTCCCCCAAGACAACTGTGATGAAACCCACTCCCCCAGACAACTGTGATGAAGCCAACTCCCCCAGACAACTGTGATGAAGCCCATTCCCCAGACAACTGTGATGAAGCCCACTCCCCCAGACAACTGTGATGAAACCCACTCCCCCAGACAACTGTGATGAGGCACACTCCCCCAGACAACTGTGATGAAGCCCACTCCCCAGACAACTGTGATGAGGCCACTCCCCCAGACAACTGTGATGAAACCCACTCCCCCAGACAACTGTGATGAGGCCCACTTCCCCAGACAACTGTGATGAAGCCCACTCCCCCAGACAACTGTGATGAAGCCCACTACCCAGACAACTGTGATGAAACCCACTCCCCCAGGCAACTGATGAAACCCACTCCCCCAGACAACTGTGATGAAGCCCACTCCCCAGACAACTGTTATGAAGCCCACTCCCCCTGACAACTGTGATGAAGCCCACTCCCCAGACAACTGTGATGAAACCCACTCCCCCAGACAACTGTGATGAGGCCCACTCCCCCAGACAACTGTAAGGAGACCCACTCCCCAGACAACTGTGATGAAGCCCACTCCCCAGACAACTGTGATGAAACCCACTCCCCCAGACAACTGTGATGAGGCCCACTCCCCCTGACAACTGTGATGAAGCCCACTCCCCCAGACAACTGTGATGAGGCCCACTCCCCCAGACAACTGTAAGGAGACCCACTCCCCCAGACAATTGTGATGAAGCCCACTCCCCAGACAACTGTGATGAAACCCACTCCCCAGACAACTGTGATGAGAAGCCCACTCCCCCAGACAACTGTGATGAGACCCACTCCCCAAGATAACTGTGATGAGGCCCACTCCCCAGACAACTGTGATGAGAAGCCCACTCCCCCAGACAACTGTGATGAAACCCACTCCCCCAGACAACTGTGATGAGGCCCACTCCCCAGACAACTGTGATGAGAAGCCCACTCCCCCAGACAACTGTGATGAGGCCCACTCCCCCAGACAACTGTGATGAAGCCCACTCCCCAGACAACTGTGATGAAGCCCACTCCCCAGACAACTGTGATGAGGCCCACTCCCCCAGATAACTGTGAGGAGACCCACTCCCCCAGACAACTGTGATGAGAAGCCCACTCCCCAGACAACTGTGATGAGAAGCCAACTCCCCAGACAACTGTGATGAGGCCCACTCCCCCAGACAACTGTGATGAGAAGCCAACTCCCCAGACAACTGTGATGAGGCCCACTCCCCTAGACAACTGCGATGAGAAGCCCACTCCCCAGACAACTGTGATGAAGCCCACTCCCCCAGACAACTGTGATGAGGCCCACTCCCCCAGACAACTGTGATGAAGCCCACTCCCCAGACAACTGTGATGAGGCCCACTCCCCCAGACAACTGTGATGAAACCCACTCCCCCAGACAACTGTGATGAGGCCCACTCCCCCAGACAACTGTGATGAAACCCACTCCCCAGACACCTGTAAGGAGACCCACTCCCCCAGACAACTGTGATGAAACCCACTCCCCAGACAACTGTATGAAGCCCACTCCCCAGACAACTGTGATGAGGCCCACTCCCCCAGACAACTGTGATGAAGCCCACTCCCCCAGACAACTGTGATGAAACCCACTCCCCAGACAACTGTGATGAAACCCACTCCCCCAGACAACTGTGATGAGAAGCCCACTCCCCAGACAACTGTGATGAAGCCCACTCCCCAGACAACTGTGATGAAACCCACTCCCCCAGACAACTGTGATGAGGCCCACTCCCCCAGACAACTGTAAGGAGACCCACTCCCCCAGACAACTGTGATGAAGCCCACTCCCCCAGACAACTGTGATGAAACCCACTCCCCAGACAACTGTGATGAAGCCCACTCCCCAGACAACTGTGATGAAACCCACTCCCCCAGACAACTGTGATGAGGCCCACTCCCCCAGACAACTGTGAGGAGACCCACTCCCCCAGACAACTGTGATGAAGCCCACTCCCCCAGACAACTGTGATGAAACCCACTCCCCCAGACAACTGTGATGAGAAGCCCACTCCCCCAGACAACTGTGATGAAACCCACTCCCCCAGACAACTGTGATGAGAAGCCCACTCCCCAGACAACTGTGATGAAGCCCACTCCCCCAGACAACTGTTATGAAACCCACTCCCCCTGACAACTGTGATAAGGCCCACTCCCCCAGACAACTTTGATAAGGCCCACTCCCCAGACAACTGAGATGAAGCCCACTCCCCTGACAACTGTGATAAGGCCCACTCCCCCAGACAACTGTGAGGAGACCCACTCCCCTAGACAACTGTGATGAAGCCCACTCCCCAGACAACCAAGACGATGCTTTGGTGGTGGAGTGTTAACTACAAAATAAAACATTGTAGTGAAGATGACAATGTTTTTCTGATACTAGTTAAAATGTTTCAACATGCTCAGTGTTCATCACCAGCATGGTCTATCTCATTAACTAAAAAAACACAGCCCTCTTTGTATCAATATTGGACAGATTAAATATTTGTTTGGTATGTGCAATCAACCACGAAGGATATTGATACATTATATGGCAGTTGTGCTCTGTAGCATACAATGCATGCTTTTGCATGAGTGCATGCATTACAGGTGTGTGAAATACTCCAAGTAGAATTTTGTCTCATTTTGAGCACCAATATTCCGTATTGATTGGATTGAATACAAATGATGTGATTGATTTATTGAAAAAAATGATTACAGTCTATTTCTGGAATAATATCTGTGAGAGAATGAATCGAAGAAATCAAGCAATTAAAGTGTGAAAAAAGCAAGATTTCAAGACCACATATAAAATGTTTCATAAAGGATACATCACAGCTATATTTCTGGGATTATACATGGATCTCTCAAGGGATGATACAAAAGTAAACTTTGTGTTCACATAATTTGTGTGGAAAACACAAGATTTCTACTGCAACTCCAAAGTGTTATTGCCAAAATTAAGAATTGGAAGGAAATTACAACTTTTGCTGGAAATGTGTCTTTCTTTAAAGTGTTTGGTCATTTATATTTATATTTCATCTAAAAAAGAGTGTTTCATGATTCAAACCTTGAAAAGTGATAGTCCGTTGGAAATCTGACTATGGAGGTTTCAATACTGGATGTACTTTAAGAATGTTGATATTTAAGTTCTATGTTACACTAAATAGATATCTATTGTCATAATTACCCTAACTTACATACATTACCTACATCCATTTTTGTAGCCTCAAAAAACAGAAATTCAAAAATCCTGACATCAGTTTCACATTTATTCTTGTATGTCATCCTGTTGCTGATATTGCTGTTTCACGTTGTTTAGCATAATTATGTGCTCATCCAGAATTTGTCCTTTAACTGTCCAATTAGTGCATTATTTTGAGGACAGATCCAGGTAGCTTATTTGACATCTAAAGGTAACTTATTGGACATCTAAATGTAACTTATTGAACAGCTACAGGTAACTTATTGGACATATACAGGTAACTTATTGGACATGTAAAGGTAACTTATTGGACATATACAGGTAACTTATTGGACATGTAAAGGCAACTTATTGGACATCTAATGGTAACTTATTGGACATGTAAAGGTAACTTATTGGACATGTAAAGGTAACTTATTGGACATCTAAAGGTAACTTATTGGACATCTAAAGGTAACTTATTGGACATGTAAAGGTAACTTATTGGACATGTAAAGGTAACTTATTGGACATCTAAAGGTAACTTATTGGACATGTAAAGGTAACTTATTGGACATCTAAATGTAACTTATTGGACATCTAAAGGTAACTTATTGGACATCTAAAGGTAACTTATTGGACATCTAAAGGTAGCTTATTGGACATGTAAAGGTATCTTATTGAACAGCTACAGGTAGCTTATTGGACATCTAAAGGTAACTTATTGGACATGTAAAGGTAGCTAATTGGACATGTAAAGATAACTTATTGGACATCTAAAGGTAACTTATTGGACATGTAAAGGTAACTTATTGGACATGTAAAGGTAACTTATTGGACATCTAAGGGTAACTTATTGGACAGCTACAGGTAACTTATTGGACATGTAAAGGTAACTTATTGGACAGCTACAGGTAACTTATTGGACATCTAAAGGTAACTTATTGGACATCTAAAGGTAACTTATTGGACATGTAAAGGTAACTTATTAAACAGCTACAGGTAACTTATTGGACATGTAAAGGTAACTTATTGGACATCTAAAGGTAACTTATTGGACATGTAAAGGTAACTTATTTGACATGTAAAGGTAACTTATTGGACATCTAAAGGTAACTTATTGGACATGTAAAGGTAACTTATTGGACATCTAAAGGTAACTTATTGGACATCTAAAGGTAACTTATTGGACATCTAAAGGTAACTTATTGGACATCTAAAGGTAACTTATTGGACATCTAAAGGTAGCTTATTGGACATGTAAAGGTAACTTATTGAACAGCTACAGATCACTTATTGGACATCTAAAGGTAACTTATTGGACATGTAAAGGTAACCTATTGGACATGTAAATGTAACGTATTGGACATGTAAAGGTAACGTATTGGACATATACAGGTAACTTATTGGACATGTAAAGGTAACTTATTGGACACGTAAATGTAACTTATTGGACATGTAAAGGTAACTTATTGGACATGTAAAGGTAACTTATTGGACATGTAAAGGCAACTTATTGGACATCTAAATGTAACTTATTGGACATATAAAGGTAACTTATTGGTCAGATGAAGATAACTCATTGGACAGCTACAGATAACTTATTGGACATGTAAAGATAACTTATTGGACATGTAAAGATAACTTATTGGACATGTAAAGATAACTTATTGGACATGTAAAGGTAACTTATTGGTCAGATGAATATAACTCATTGGACATGTAAAGGTAACTTATTGGACAGCTACAGGTAACTTATTGGACATCTAAATGTGAATTATCGGACAGCTACCGGTAACTTATTGAACAGCTACAGGAAGCTTATTGGACATCTAAAGGTAACTTATTTGACATGCAAATATAACTAATTGGACAGCTAGCTGTAGAATTTAAAAACTGATTCCTTACACACATATTTCAGAAAATATTGAAAATCCCTGCCAAGCTGAACTTATTGTTTTTAAAACGTTTAAATGGATTTGATGAAATTTGGTCTGGAGCATAAAAGGGTAAAGAGATTCAATGTTTTATAAATGAAGGATATAGGGGGGGAGGGGGGGCATATAGTGCTACCCATGTCTGTCCCGTCGTGTCGCGTCCCAATGCAATGTAACTAGATAATCTCAGGGACTGCTGATGTTATCCTCACCAAACTCTGGGATGTGAAGTGGAAGTGTGGGCATTTATGTCTTACTGTCATTTTCTAGTTATTTTAAATGTAATATTTATATGTATTTAGTTTATTTCCCATTATCTAATATGTCGCTATAAATCACAAATTGATCCACTCTTGTCAATGTTTCACACTGCCTATTTGTTGATGTCAAATATTGTATCAATAATAGATATCTGTTGAAAGATATTATTAAATAATTGTGATTGATAGCTATCAGTATACTGTACGTACGTTGTATATTTCTAGGGCTGCATTAAATTAAACCTGACATTTAATATCGATAGGAATGAAAAACACTTTCACAAGAACAAAAAAACAATTTGGCTTGATGCACTGAAAAGTATTGTATTTCAATAAAATGTCATTTCATCTCAATTATATAATATTTTTGTATTAATGCTCATTATATCTCCAAGCTTATTAAAGAAGGAATCCTATAGAAACATATAATATGATAGTAAATCGAATGTAATGTTAGTAATCCCAAGTCCAATTTTTTCACTTCGAAAGAGTGTATAGCTGCCCCGGGGTACCAAAGGACATCAGTTTGTGACAGGCAGGTGTTGGATACCGAGACTGAAACTCCAGGGTTCAAAGTCCACTGGGAACCATCGGAGGAATCCTGATTGATACTGGGGTCTTGGTATAGCTGTAATGTATATCAATTGCCCACACTTTCTAGCTTTATTTGGAGTGTTTACCAGAAACAAGAGACATTGTACTGTTGTGCCTGATGTGTTTTCCTAATGTCAGGATTCTAGTCACTGTGTCGACATTGTAGTGCTGGAATGATTTGTTTAACAATGACTGGGAACAGTCCGGCTATCATCACAATCTCTCCCGACGATGTTGTGGCTCAAATACAGGGTAATATTTTCATTTGGGGTAAAACCTCAATCTGTAATATTTTCATTATAGTGTACAAAAATTTTATTGAGATCATGGTACCTACATATTTTCATTAGTAACTGATTTTTTTTTTCAGGTGAAAGTTGTCAAATTTTCATTAGATGAGATATTTCCTTAAAGTTTGTGGTAACAATCCTAGACATGCAGTTTATCAGACATTGAAAGGTGGAGAATCTTATTGTCTCTGACATTGTAAGGTTTTCAAATTTTATAACTTACATGTAATCAGAATGCCTTCTCTTCAACAGTGTTCCTTTAAATGTTTTTAATCATTTAAGGTGCGATGCTGTTATAGGTTTGATAAACGATACCAGTCATGTTTTATGCTGTTGTAGGTTTGATAAATGATGCCAGTCATGCTTTAGCTGTTATAGGTTTGATAAACGATGCCAGTCTTGTTTTAGCTGTTGTAGGTTTGCTAAACGATGCCAGTCATAGTTTAGCTGTTGTAGGTTTAATTAATGATGCCAGTATTGGTTTAGCTGTTGTAGGTTTGATAAATGATGCCAGTCATGGTTTAGCTGTTGTAGGTTTAATTAATGATGCCAGTCTTGTTTTAGCTGTTGTAGGTTTAATTAACGATGCCAGTCTTGGTTTAGCTGTTGTAGGTTTGATAAACGATGCCAGTCTTGTTTTAGCTGTTGTAGGTTTAATTAATGATGCCAGTATTGGTTTAGCTGTTGTAGGTTTGATAAATGATGCCAGTCTTGGTTTAGCTGTTGTAGGTTTGATAAATGATGCCAGTCTTATTTTAGCTGTTGTAGGTTTGATAAATGATGCCAGTCATGGTTAAGCTGTTGTAGGTTTAATTAACAATGCCAGTCATGGTTTAGCTGTTGTAGGTTTGATAAATGATGCCAGTCATGGTTTAGCTGTTGTAGGTTTGATAAATGATGCCAGTCTTGTTTTAGCTGTTGTAGGTTTGATAAATGATGCCAGTCTAAGTTGTTTTAGCTGTTGTAGGTTTGATAAACGATGCCAGTCATGGTTTAGCTGTTGTAGGTTTAATTAATGATGCCAGTGTTGGTTTAGCTGTTGTAGGTTTGATAAATGATGCCAGTCTTGGTTTAGCTGTTGTAGGTTTGATAAATGATGCCAGTCTTGTTTTAGCTGTTGTAGGTTTGATAAATGATGCCAGTCTTGGTTTAGCTGTTGTAGGTTTAATTAACAATGCCAGTATTGGTTTAGCTGTTGTAGGTTTGATAAATGATGCCAGTCATGGTTTAGCTGTTGTAGGTTTGATAAATATGGCAGTCTTGGTTTAGCTGTTGTAGGTTTGATAAATGATGCCAGTCTAAGTTGTTTTAGCTGTTGTAGGTTTGATAAATGATGCCAGTCTTGTTTTAGCTGTTGTAGGTTTGATAAATGATGCCAGTCTAAGTTGTTTTAGCTGTTGTAGGTTTGATAAACGATGCCAGTCTTGTTTTATTTAAGCATTGAACTGTTTTTGTATGGTATTTATGATCTTATTGAATGCCAGAGCTTTAATTTGCAAGCAAACAAATCCTGATGTCCGTAAGCAAAGCTCTGGCATTCAAATAGATCATAAATACCATACAAAAACAGTTCAACGCTTATATTTACGTTCCTTTTTCTTTTTTTCTTTTTTAAATGCTATAATTCATATTCAAAATTCATAATTCCTGCCTTACCGACAGTCAGCAGATTTTTACATGGACATTTTTTTTAAAAACTCAATTTTGTTTATCATTTTATTATCAACGTAATGAGCAAATGGCATAATTTTTATAACAAATAACGTAGACAAAATAATAAGTCGTTAAACTTAATTATAAACAATGTTTATTGGATATTGTAGTTCCGGTTTGTGTTGTATTAATACGCTGAAAAGTGTAGCGCGTGATGGATGGCATTTTAACGTACATCAGTGCCAGAGCTCTCAAACAGACTACTATATAGTGACTGTGCCAGACAAATGTAAATATGTTGTTATGAGTTTTGATAAGCAATGGCAGCCATATTTTAAGCTGTTGTAGGTTTGATAAACGACACCACTGAGACATTTGTATGCTGTTGCATGTTTGACAAATGATGCCTGCAGTCTTGTTTTAGCTGTTACACTGGTTTGGTAAAAGATGCCAGTTTTACTTTAGAACAAAGCTTGGTTTTGTATGGAGTATTACTAATGGAGGTATCTATAGCTACATTATGAGAAGGACTCGTTGAAGAATTTTTTTTTTATGTTGATAGGATGTTGCGAGACAATACCAAACCATGGAACAATCTCCCAACCATCTAACAAACATTTTTATAAGATCTCAAAGATTCTATTGATGAATGTATGCAAAAGTAATGTATTTACATGTTTATATAGGAACTGTTATAGACATTTGTAAAAGCGTGGTACTCTATAGACAGTGTACAAATATGGTACTCTTTTAGACATTGTACAAATGTGGTACTCGATCTTTTAGACATTTGTAAAAGTGTGGTACTCTTTAGACAGTGTACAAATGTGGTACTCTTTAGGCATTGTACAAATGTGGTACTCTTTAGACAGTGTACAAATGTGCCACTCTTTAGGCATTGTACAAATGCGCCACTCTTTAGACATTGTACAAATGTGGTACTCTGCAGACATTGTACAAATGTGGTACTCTTTAGACATTGTACAAATGTGGTACTCTTTAGACAGTGTACATATGTTTTGTGGTACTCTTTTAGACATTGTACAAATGTGGTACTCTTTAGACAGTGTACATATGTTTTGTGGTACTCTGCAGACAGTGTACAAATGCGCCACTCTTTAGACATTGTACAAATGTGGTACTCTTTTAGGAGTGTACAAATGTGGTACTCTTTTAGGAGTGTACAAATGTGGTACTCTTTTAGACATTTGTAAAAGTGTGGTACTCTTTAGACATTGTAAAAATGTGGTACTCTGCAGACAGTGTACAAATGTGGTACTCTTTAGACATTGTACAAATGTGGTACTCTGCAGACAGTGTACAAATGTGGTACTCTTTTAGACAGTGTACAAATGTGGTACTCTTTAGACATTGTACAAATGTGGTACTCTGCCGACAGTGTACAAATGTGGTACTATTTTAGACATTGTACAAATGTGGTACTCTTTAGACAGTGTACAAATGTGGTACTCTTTAGACATTGTACAAATGTGGTACTCTTTTAGACATTGTACAAATGTGGTACTCTTTAGACAGTGTACAAATGTGGTACTATTTTAGACATTGTACCAATGTGGTACTCTTTAGACATTGTACAAATGTGGTACTCTTTAGACAGTGTACATATGTTTTGTGGTACTCTTTTAGACATTGTACAAATGTGGTATTCTGTAGACATTGTACAAATGTGGTACTCTTTAGACATTGTACAAATGTGGTACTCTTTAAGTAGTGTACAAATATGGTAATCTGTAGACATAATGTACATAAAGTTATTGTATAGATATGATTTTATCAGTTACATTTTGATAGAAATTCTTTCAGGGGGACAAAGCTTTTGCCACTCAAATTTGGTTGATACTCAGAAATTATTTTATTGCATGGAGCAATTATTAGAAGTTGATTTCTACAATGAGGCTTAAGTATTTTATTGGCTCTAAGAATCTATCGCTAGATTTCTTATCTTTTATGTTTAAATGAACTCTGTGTGAAGTTTTGATATGACATCTAAGTTACACAATATAGGATCTTTATATTCCTGGATGGGATTTAAAGTCTAACCTGACACTGGATTTCCTTTTTACATATTTACCTGGTATTAAAAACTGGAGTTATGTTGCAGGGAAAGCTAATCTCTTCCTCAGATGTTACATGTTCTTAAAATCTCCAAATCCTGACCGTTTAGGTCGATCAGCCTACCAAACCTTAAAAGACATACAATGGTAAAATGAATGTAGTGTATCAGTTATAACTATTGTTTGTCAAGGCCACATAGGAACTGCCAACAAGACATCACACAAGATGACATCTTGGTAAAGTGTAGTGTGCAGTAAATAGGTCTTCAATGATGTATGATAGTATTCCGTCTGATGTTTTTGTTTTAAGGTCTCTCAGGAGACTCATTGTCAGCCAGATAATTACACTTTAACAGATTAAATTTTAGGATTGATATGTTAATGAAGATGTGACTCAATTTAATGAAACTTCTGAAAAAATATTTTCTTACAAATATAAATAAATGTTTTTGGCCCAAATATTTTTGTTTGTTACTGAATGTTATGTATCCCCAAAACAGATCGGTTGATAATCTACCATGTTCTAGATTGTGTAACCACCATCTCCTCTGGTTTACTTCGTATCTTTGGTGCATTGCTCACATTATTGTGATGACAATAGATATGAATGATTACCTGGCTAAAGAGGTAATAACATTTCAGACAAATCAACAAATTGTCTTTGAATCAGAATTTGGTGATATCCAAATGATTCTTTGTCTTTTGTTTGATTTTGAGGTTCTAAACAGTCAAATCAAGTTTGAGTGACCCTTTGACCTTTATTTGCATCGAAGTTTTAAATGGCAATGTGACTCTTTGTCTTTTATTATATTTCTTGCTTAACACACATATATAATAACCTTTCACCTTTTTAGTCCCTTACATTAAAGAGGCCATTATCATATTTTCTCTTGTGGTCTGATCTTGGTCTTTTTCAAACTGAGTTATGAGTCTTTGAACATGCAGAGGCTGGTAGGGGCCATGCATTTCTTATTCACTTTGCTTGGCTTTATTTCAGATTTTGAATGTCCATTATGTTCCTTTGACTTTTTACTTATTTTAGATTCTAAAGGATAAATTACCTTGTCACTTTTGTATGTCTACTATTAGTTGTACAATTTAACATTTGACCCCTGTCTTATTTGAAGTTCCAGGTATTTCTAAGTGTCCTTTAATTCAAGTTGTCGAACTTGTGGGTATTCGTTTGCTTCATGGTTGACATATCTAATTTACCCTATTCAGGTTTGATGTCCCCAAAAAGAACCTTTTGTAAATGACACTTTTTACTTTGATTTGTTTCAGGCTCTAGACGTCCAAGCGACCCATTAACATTTGTTCAGGATGACAATTTTTCCCAGCTTCAGCCTTTGACCATTTCTAATGGATTATCTAAATCAGAAGGTCGACTACCACCTCTCAGTCCAGGGTATCTCTCACCCAGCCCTTATGACAGATTCCAGCCTCCTCGTAGTCCAGGCTTACTCAGCACAAACTCGGCCTGGAGTGAACTTGCAAAATTACATTCCCGACGATCATCATACGGCGACTACACCGATGATAGGTAAGTCTGGAGGTGCTAGACATATCAACTTCTAAATTCTTTCTTGTATTCTGTATCTAATCCAGTAGTGTATTTAATTTGATAGCCTACATTGTAAGTGGTCCATTTTGTTGAAGATTGGATTTGAGGTCCATTAATCTATTAAGCCTGGATTGTTGGTCCATTTATTCCAAGCCTGGATTTTAGGTCTATTTCCAAGCCTGGATTTTAGGTCTATTTATTCCAAGCCTTGATTGTTGGTCCATTTATTCCAACTTAGCCTGGATTTTAGGTCTATTTATTCCAAGCCTGGATTGTTGGTCCATTTGTTCCAAGCCTAGATTGTTGGTCAATTTATTCCAACTTAGCCTGGATTTTAGGTCTATCTGTTCCAAGCCTTGATTGTTGGTCCATTTATTCCAACTTAGCCTGGATTTTAGGTCTATTTGTTCCAAGCCTTGATTATAGGCCCTTTTATACTAAGCCAGGATTGAAGGCTCATTTGTTTCAAGTCTGGATTGTAGGTCTGTTTGTTCCAGGCTTCTAGGATTGTAGATCTACTTAGCTTATTCAGTCTGACTTTACCTGGTATTAAAAACTGGAGTTATGTTGCAGGGAAAGCTATTCTCTACCTCAGATGTTACTTGTTCTTAAAATCTTCAAATCCTGACCGTTTAGGTCGATCAACCTACCAAACCTAGAACTGCTTTATATTTGGTAAAGACATACAATGGTAAAATGAATGTAGTGTATCAGTTATAACTATTGTTTGTCCAGGCCACATAGGAACTGCCAACAAGACATCAGGCAAGATGACATCTTGGTAAAGTGTAGTGTGCAGTAAATAGGTCATAGTGACCTACATATTTTGTGTTAGAGGTCATGAAGGGAAATGTCTTTCTGGGCCACATTTTCCTACACTACCACTGCTCTAACATAACAATAGCTGTTGATAGGCCATTTAGCAATACAATACCAAACCAACCTTACATAATACTTATGCATTGCTCAATAATTAGTGGAAGGAGACATGTTCAGATGGGTTAATTCATTGCAGCAAAATAAAGTCACTGTGACCTACATTTTGGGTGGCAGGAAACATGAAAGGAAATACTTTTAGTGTCATGCTGTTGCATGTGGCTTATGATCTGTTATTTAACTTTGCAAATAATGGATGAAGGGAAAAACTTGGCAATGATACAATATGATGTATGATATGTTTGTTTTGCTTTTGTTATTAGTTGCTGAGAAAAATCATTTAAGAGGAAGCAATTGATGTATTAACGTCCCAATACATATTGTAATTGAAGTAATTAAATACTTGCCTTATATGTGTAAATGAACTAATTGTACTGACAATTTCATTACCATGGTTTTACTATAAAAACTAACCTAGGATTTGTCAGTACTACAAGGTTGTGGAGTGAGGAACATGTTAATGACTTTATCTTGTATATTACTTCGTCCTATACGAGATAAGCTCTCCCTTGATACAAGAAAGCATTTCATTTAGCGTTCGATTTTAAATGTCAATCTATGATAAGTGCTAGCAGTTATTGGTATTCTGGTCAGATTTTTCTGTGCCATGATAAAATACAGAATCTCCCTGAGGTATGGTTTTTATAACTAGTCCATTTTCAGGGTTGCTGAATCGTCATAGCTTCCTCGTATCATTGTACATCTCTCTGAACAAAGCAGTATTTACTGTAGTGGAATCCAGCATGTTATTGTCTGTTCCTGTTGACTCAATAGTTTGTCTGGTAACAGAGAGTTCACGTTTATTAGACTGGAATGTATGTACTGTTTACTGTTACTTAGCTAAGGATACCTAAAGGAAATGTATTGGTCCCCTACCATTAACTCTAGGTAAATTCCTCCCCTGTCAATCTTGTACGTATGTACTAATGCCAAAGTTTGGTCAGGGCTCTAACAGCTTCATCCCTTGACAATTTTTTTCATAAAATTTCACACAACGATAAAGGACCATAATATCTCTGATAAGTTTGAGTTTCAGTCAAGGTCAAAATTGATGTTACTATTTTTAGCGGGGGCGGTAGGGGACATATTTTGCTTGCTTTTTATGTATCTGTTTACACTGTTTTGTGTGTGTGGTGAGGGGAGGGGGGTAATTATGTTTTGTGTGTGTGGTGAGGGGAGGGGGGTAATTATGTTTTGTGTGTGTGGTGAGGGGAGGGGGGTAATTATGTTTTGTGTGTGTGGTGAGGGGAGGGGGGTTAATTATGTTTTGTGTGTGTGGTGAAGGGAGGGGGGTAATTATGTTTTGTGTGTGTGGTGAGGGGAGGGGGGTAATTATCCCCTCGCGACGAAAGTCGGGGAGGGGATATAGCGTTCCGTTCGTACGTACGTACGTACGTATGTTCACTTTTTGTCAGCGCTCTTGCGACCTCATTTTTGAACGGATTCTGACCAAACTTCATATATGGGTCCAGCATGGGAATACCTCGAACGAGTTCGTGTTTCAGGGTGCCAAGGTCAAGGTCAAGGTCACCGTTACTATTTATAGAAAATCTTTGTCAGCACTCTTGCAACTTCATTTCTGAACGGATCCTGACCAAACTTCATATATGGGTCCAGCATGGGAATACCTCGAACGAGTTCGTGTTTCAGGGTGCCAAGGTCAAGGTTAAGGTCACCGTTACTATTTATAGAAAATCTTTGTCAGCGTTGTTGCGACTTCATTTTTGAATGGATCCTGACCATAATTATAATAACTATCAGGAAATGAAGTTGCTAGTGTGATGTGTAACCAGATACTGTTGAATGCATAACAATATATACCATATTTATCTGGCAATGAGCCCATGCCTGATAATAAGCCCATCCATGTCTATTGCAGTTCAGTGCAAATGACAACTGATGTTATTTCAATGTCCTGCAATAACCCCACCCCCCATTTTGCGTCAGAGTTCATGTGTTAGCACGCGAGGGGATTTGTATTGTTTGCGATGCCTTGTTATGTTTTGTGTGTGTGGTGAGGGGAGGGGGGTAATTATGTTTTGTTTGTGTGGTGAGGGGAGTAAATTTAAAGTGACATGATTTTAAGTTGTGAACAGCAAAGCCCTAGAAATGCAGAATTAATTATTGAAAATCTTTTGAATGAATGCATTATTATTTACAAAGGAGAAATTGCACGATGTAAAATATAAACAGCCGCAATGTTCTAAATATGGAAATTTGTATCTCTTCTAATACGGTATTAGAAATTTTTATTATGTTACTTAAAGGAACAGTGACTATTACTTTAGGTAGAGAGACAGTTTAGAGGATGATTGATTATAGCTAGCATCTGATAGAGAACTAACCGTTTGAACCCAACTTTTTTTTCTACCAACAGTTTGATTCTTAAATTTAGCCCCATTTTGCTGTATAATAATTCACAATAAAAGCTCTTATTATATTTTAAATATTTTTTCTTTAAAATTGATTTCTACAGTGTTTTAGAGGATACCCAGGAAGAACAGTAAGTCTGCACTTATAAAGTTCTGGAAGTGGTGTTTAGCACACCGTAGAAATTTGTCAAAAGCCTTTGAGCTACACATCCATAAGTATATTTCAGCATGGAGTTATAACCTCCCCAGAGAAATCATTTAGCCTTTATGTTCAACAAAAAGACCACTAAACCAAAGATTTTTGCAGTAATTTCATTAGTTTAGAAATATCGTAAAATTGAATTAATATACAACAATAGAGTTCACTTTTCTGACGAGTATTACTTCTAGTTATCTGTGTTATGGTTGTGTATTATATTTTTTAAGCTACGTTTTGATATCCCTTTTAGCAAGGGAATAATGTAAATAATGATTCCGTACAAAGCCTCTTCATTGCGGGGATGATGGCATTCAAGTAGTCCCTTAAATCTTTGATATTAAATTAGTATGTTTATTAGTATTTTCCAATAAGCTCTCTAAGCCTTATAGGTCTGCAACATTTGCCATTGCATTCACACGATTGAAGACTTTCTTAGTAATGAAAACATTATTTGTAAATTCTCTGCCACAAGGAAATGAGATTCTGCCCGTGAATTTGATGTTGGATTTTCAGTATTGGAATGGAAACTATTTGGGAAGAACCGTAAGTGTACTGATGTTAACTTTTATTTCGATTCTGTCTTTATGCTAGGTAAGGTTCTACACATTTACTATTGGTGACGGTCTATTATATTGTCCTTGAGGTGAAAGAGACATCTTGGATAACACCAAAACCATTATTTTTTATTTCAATAAAATTCAGAATGTCAGAAATCCAATATTAGAAATTATAAAACTTATTGAATTATAGGACTATTGCACCTTCTCATCAAGTTTTTGACATTTCTTTCAATATTTCTTTTGATTTGCGTCCGTCACCTCCTAGATCTCGGTATAAAACACTTAAGGCTCTTAATAGCACTATGATAAATTCTAGAAAGGACAGCCAAATGTATGATATTCAATTAAATTAATATTTGGCTCTCAATTAGTATTGAAAGGTGCTAACACCTCATGTATCTCTATAGAGATAATTCTTTGAGATAATGTTTATGTATTGTGTTTATGGATAATAATACGTTCATTTTATAGTTGATGTCGTCAGGTCATCTGTGTGAATTGTTGACCTCAAATGTTTAATGTCACCTTATAATCAAGGATTTGTTGTGGTATTTCAAAAGTAAAGCTTGAGTTATCCCAACATATTCCAACAAATATCATAATTTAACACTGAAATGTTGCTGTACTGTGATATACATCAACTGGCTCAAAGTGGCCATTTCATGTTATTTTTTCCTACAACATATGTAATCATCCAGAAAGGGGAATATGGACCTAAAATATTTTGTAAGAATTCCTTAGTGACAAACAGGATAGTTTTGTTAATGAAGCCCCCCCCCCCCCCCCCCCCCCCTCAACCCCCAACCCCCAACCCCAACCCTCTGAGGATTAAAGACAAGTCTTAAAGAACTTCAAAATATTGGAGGCAGTAATTTACTAAATTAAAGGAATTGGGATGAAGAATTCCTTAGCCAAAGAGAGTAAAATGTTTCCCAATCAAGGTATGTTATTATTTGCTTGGGATCCAATAGGGACATTTTACTGTAAGCAGAGCAATATTTAGCGCATCTACCCAAAGACCAATTGAATTTATGACATGTATGTCATCATTGCCTTGTCAATTAGTTTTAGAAACTAATTGTACAGAAGGTATAATAGATAATGAATACATTTTGTGTGGAACATTTTTGGCTAAGAAGACTGATGGTAGTATGTAAATTATTAGGGTTTGACCCCTGTTGGTCTAAGGACTAACACAACTAAATCAGCCAATCAGCTGCTGTTTCTCCGGAACCAAGTCCCAAATAAAAATGTATTTCTGAAGTTTGTACCAGGTAGCTATTTTCTTGAGTAATTAATACATGGAATAGGTATTTCCTTTATACGAGAATAAAGAGTAATGTCTTCAGACTTAAAAAAACAAAAATATACACCACTCTAAACTAGTGTAAAAAGGCATGATTTCTTCAGGTGGGGTTCTCCCATCCACTGTAAATGTCAAGATTACTGTCTTTCGAATAACCGTGTGCTCTTATTTGCTATCAGACCTATACAATAAGATCATTTATAAGGTAACGAAAACTTCAAACTTTAATTTGATATAATTTCATGTCATTTAAACTTCAAATGAGCGAATGAGGGGATGGAGTCACTAGTTAAACAACATACATGTATAGTAAAATATTTATTTGTGTGAGTCCTATAAGAGAAATAGGGCCCAATATCAGAATTTGGAATAAATCTTAAATAGGGAGAAGCTATCATTATTTGTTTTTGTATAGAAAATACAGTCATTTGAGTAAAAATTGTTGTTTAATAAAACAGTAAATTTCAATCAAAACTAGATATTTTGGCTTTTAATTGTAACAGCTAGCTATTCCATATGACAATGAAAACCATATTACATAAATAAAAGAGCTATTCAAGGCTGTGAGGCTTTTATTTATCATTAGTATGGTTTATTTGTTTGATGGGTTATTGCCCCATGAACAGCCGAGAACATTTTGCTGCAGGGTCTTCTTGTAGTAGCTGGTGGCTACCTCATTGAACAACATACAGGAGGCTGCTCACATACTATCAAATATGCCAAAGAAACAACCAAGACCATAGAAGATGATGTGTGATCTAAGAAACACAAATGTTGCCAAGTAGAGATCAAGCTACAAACCTACTTTCATTTTCCGAGGATCACAGATAAATATATTGATGTGCGTGTGTTTGGATATTTGTTTGTCAACATTGGTTGCTGTGGTTTGAAAATTAAGTAATTCTATATTTTTATATATTTTTCATTACCGTTTGAGTAAGCTCTGTTGAAATTGAAACTGGTAATAATGTTTAGCCATAATTTAAAATTATAGCAATACTGATAAAAGATAATGGCTTGTGTTGGTGGAAGGCTTGTCTCTGTCTAAGGGGAGTCAAACCCTAGCTGTATACTAAATCAATAACAAATCATACATCGCTGGGGTTTCCAAAGGCTGGATTTCCCCTTCTTTATCTTCCTATAGAACATTTCTTAGACAAACATATAATGGTGTATATTACAGAGGAATTTAGGGCTGTGTTGTGGGTACCAGAATTAGATTTCCTTTCTATTACTTGATTTCTGTACATTTAATCTGTCTGTAGTTGTTCTATCTTAAGTATGGTGATTTGGTCGAGCCAGGGCCGCCACAGTGTCTCCGTATCTCTTACACAAATGGTACGTCTCAAAAATCATTTCCGTTACCTGACTTGTATTTTATTTACATTCTTAGAACAGATCAGTTGCCTTCAAATAAAATTCGATTTAGATATCCATGCCAATTGAACACTGATATGTTTTCTCATAACTGCTAAACATGATTTCATGTAAAGGGACTGGAACAACCCTGGCTGTTAATGGGACGTTAAACAAAATAAACCAAACCATACTAAACCAAACCTTGGTGGGAAACTTACCAAAGAAATTGTCTGAAGATACAGGAACAGGGGATTTCGAGGTTTAATTAGCTAACTCAGGTGGGGTGGAGTTTTGAAGAACAAATTTGGTAAATGTTATTAATTTCCAGTTTTTCAAGAATTTTATCATTTTTTAGCACTACCATATTTATTTATATATAATAAACATACTCATACATAAAAGATACTACAATTATATATGGACACTAAAAAATCAAGATTATATTACGCATACAATAAACACATAAAAATAAATTTGGCACATGGGGCAAGACTCAGCTATAAATGTCTGTAGAACTGGCTGTAACTCTTGTTACATTGCTCCAGCTCTACCATGAGACACTGCTGTAACTCTTGTTACAGGTCTATGTATCTGTCATACATAATAATGGCTGTAACTCTTTGATGACATTGCTCCAGCATTACTTATAATTATGGCTGGCTGTAACTCTTTGGTTCGTTGCTCCTGCATTACTTATAATTATGGCTGGCTGTAACTCTTTTGTTACATTGCTCCAGCATTACTTATAATTATGGCTGGCTGTAACTCTTTTGTTACATTGCTCCAGCATTACTTATGATAATGGCTGGCTGTAACTCTTTGGTTACATTGCTCCAGCTTAACTATAATAATGGCTGGCTGTAACTCTTTGGTTACATTGCTCCAGCTTAACTTATAATAATGGCTGGCTGTAACTCTTTGGTTACATTGCTCCAGCTTTACTTATAATAATGGCTGGCTGTAACTCTTTGGTTACATTGTTCCAGCTTTAATGGCTGGCTGTAACTCATTGGTTACATTACTCCAGCTTAACTATAATAATGGCTGGCTGTAACTCTTTGGTTACATTGCTCCAGCTTTACTTATAATAATGGCTGGCTGTAACTCTTTGGTTACATTGCTCCAGCTTTACTTATAATAATGGCTGGCTGTAACTCTTTGGTTACATTGCTCCAGCTTAACTATAATAATGGCTGGCTGTAACTCTTTGGTTACATTGCTCCAGCTTTAATGGCTGGCTGTAACTCTTTGGTTACATTGCTCCAGCTTAACTTATAATAATGGCTGGCTGTAACTCTTTGGTTACATTGCTCCAGCTTAACTATAATAATGGCTGGCTGTAACTCTTTGGTTACATTGCTCCAGCTTTAATGGCTGGCTGTAACTCTTTGGTTACATTGCTCCAGCTTAACTTATAATAATGGCTGGCTGTAACTCTTTGGTTACATTGCTCCAGCTTAACTTATAATAATGGCTGGCTGTAACTCTTTGGTTACATTGCTCCAGCTTAACTTATAATAATGGCTGGCTGTAACTCTTTGGTTACATTGCTCCAGCTTAACTTATAATAATGGCTGTAACTCTTTGATTACATTGCTCCAGCTTAACTTATAATAATGGCTGGCTGTAACTCTTTGGTTACATTGCTCCAGCTTAACTTATAATAATGGCTGTAACTCTTTGATTACATTGCTCCAGCTTAACTTATAATAATGGCTGGCTGTAACTCTTTGGTTACATTACTCCAGCTTAACTTATAATAATGGCTGTAACTCTTTGATTACATTGCTCCAGCTTAACTTATAATTATGGCTGGCTGTAACTCTTTGGTTACATTGCTCCAGCTTAACTTATACTCATGGCTGGCTGTAACTCTTTGGTTACATTGCTCCAGCTTAACTTATACTCATGGCTGGCTGTAACTCTTTGGTTACATTGTTCCAGCTTAATTACTTATACTCATGGCTGGCTCTAACTCATTGATTACATTGCTCCAGCTTAACTTATAATTATGGCTGGCTGTAACTCTTTGGTTACATTGCTCCAGCTTAACTTATACTCATGGCTGGCTGTAACTCTTTAGTTACATTGCTCCAGCCTTTGGACCTATATATAAATATGTAGGTTAAAAAAGAATTGTTACAATATGTTTGGGGTCATTTTCATGAGAGATTGGTTGTTAGCCAACCCTTATATTTTTACATGAAAATACTGCCCAAACTCTGATAATAACATCATTGCTTTAATTTGCACATCTTCCAAGCAAATTTTCATTTTCCCAAAATCATTATTCTTTAATGATTTACTGAATTGCATAAAATATATTTGGACACATTCTTTCACAGTTTTTAGCTATTTTTTCCATCTTTTCTTAATGCAGAGTTATCTGCTGTTGTAAGCAGGTATTGATTTTAACATCATTTATTTGTGAGAATAAAATCATAAATTTGTGAGAAAACGATGTAATTTTCTCATGCAAACTGATGACACAACAATCAATACCTGCTCATGAGAGCAGATAACTCTTCTTTACAAAAAATATGGAAAACAGTTTTGTGGTAGAGATTTTAGTGGATACTCCAATATGAAATGATATTGTAGTATTATAACAAGTAAATTAGTTGTATTGATTATCCACCACGTAAAATACTCTCTAAATTGTCTATAATATGGATGTACATGTATTTAGTTACTGAAATTTGAATTCATGTTTAGCCCCCAAGATGTGTTGTTTCGGTAGCACACTACAGTAGGACAGGCTGGCCATGGGCGATTTTTGTGTTAAGTAAATAACTCCTGTATTATGATATGCATAATAAATGAAAAAATAAATGTACACTATAATTGGTATATTCAGTATGAAGTAGAACATACAGGCTTCACATTTGTTAAAACAAAAATTAATAAATTGGTTCCGGATTTCAAATTTCCGGATTTTCCGAAAGTGTGTTTACACAGGAAATTTAGTTTTGCCTGCAGCGAAAAATGGAAGCCCACCGAAAAGGTAAGATAGCAGGAAAACTTAAGTTACAACATGTCAAAACAAGATTAAGTCTGTCTTTGTGATAGAGATATTTAATTTCAAGTACCTAGGTTTCAGAAATTGTGTAGAGAATTGTGTCATTTTGGGTCAAATATCATAATATTTTGCAATTTTTTTTAGCATTTTTTAAGCTGTTACCATGGTATTCACAGCTCTAAAGATCACAGAAAATATAAGTTTACTTATCCTTCAGAGCTGTATTAAAATTGCAAATGTTGTACAGATTACAAATATGTATACTTTATTAGAGGTAATATGTAGGGTTAACTGGCAATGTTTACATATCTAAAACATGTGCCATATTTTTTAGAATTGGGCATTTTTACTGTACACTGCTACCTTACATTTAGAGCAGGTGATCAGGTTACGAAGTATTTAGAGTGTTGTGTGTGGTTGAAAGGTCAAGAATCTGGAAATGTATTCCAAAGATTTTTTCATCAGGAATTCCAAGTCAGAGGGAGAATTCTTATATTTCATCAAATGGTCAAAAAACAATGAAAAAAATAAGAACACTTGCTAACGGCTCCTACTTAGTATCAAAATCTTAAACAAAGTAAACCAACACAGTATGCAGTATTCTAATCGCCTTTTGTCGGCCGTCGTCTGTCCTGCATTGTCCGTTTGTAAACAGTTTACATGTGCATTTTCCACTTCTTCTCAATAATCAAGAGGCCAATTAAGAGACCTAATAAACTATTTCTCATTAAGCAAGACATGTGATATTGGGACTTTAGCATGCTGGAGTGACCAGCTATTAAGACTGTTCAAATGAATGACCTTGACCTTCATTCAAGGTCACAGGGGTCAAATATGCTGAAATCTTAAACAACTTCTTCTCACTAATCAAGAGGCCAAGAAACCTGATATGGGGTCTTGGAAACAAGTACACTGTACAAACCTTGTTTAATTTCTTTGTTATGCTTAAATATAAGCTGCACTTACGAGCAGGTATTAATTGTTACTTGGTTATCATGTTTCACCAAAAAATGCTTCTTTTCTCACAAATTCCTGATGTTCCTACCAAATGCAAATTATATGTGATAATAACCAATACCTGATCAAAACAGCAGATAACTTTGCATAAAGAAAAAACTCAATGGCACAAACTGATGAGCTTGAGCTTCATTCAAGGCCACCAGTCTCAAATATGCTAAAATATTTTAAATGTCTTCTTCTTGAGAGCCAACTCACTTAGAAACCTGATATTTGGCCTGTAGCATGCGTGGCTGAATGAAATTGACCTGAAATTTCAAGGTCACAGGAATCAAATTTGCCAAAATACATCAAAACTCAGATGACCAATAAGACCCATGGGCCTCTTGTTAACATCAATTTGCCAGAATAAAAGGTGACCCTTTGAATAATGGGAATGGTTGACTATCTGAAATAGATTATATGGTTTCCAACAAGTTTTCCGTGTCAGAGGACAATTTGAATATTGCATTGATAAAATCCATTACAGGCCTTTTGTTCGGTTAAGTAACTTTATAATAAAGTACAATTACCTTTTGTTTATTTCACATTTTAGTTGCCTTGCATGTGTACTGATACACATGGAAGCTCCCGCATTCCTGAGTCGTTCTTGGTATTGTCTCACTCCAGGGCACTGGTGATGATATGGTGTTCTGACCAGTTTGGGTGCAAGCTTGGTGTAAATACATCAATCTCATCATCACTCTGTGACTAATTAAAAACTGGTGTTTTTAACACAGTGAAGTTCATAAGAGATGCCACACAGTTTTGATATGTATTTTAGAAGTGTTCAAATTCCTGCTTTAATCCATTGTTGTGACTGCCTGTGTCAGGAATTTGGTAAAAAGATAAATCATTCCAGCGGATTATCAAAATTCATTGGAATCTCATTTGTTCCTAAGGGATGTAATGAACAGAAAATTCAGAAGAAACAGGTGCTTTTTCCCCATCATCTTGGAAATTTAACATGTAGAGTAGACTCTGTAAGCAACTTTGATGATTATATTTTTCTTCGTTTGTAGATCATGTTATTAAATTTACTGTCATATAGATTTGTTGATATGATGCCCTACATCATGTAGCATACATGTATGCTAAATTGTTCCAATTACATGAAAGACAGAGTGAAAAATAGTCTCAATGCTGATTACTTCAACCAATATATAAGTATGCATGGGATTTGATCTCAATTTCGTGACAATATGTTGGAAGACATATGCAAGAAAGACTGTTACATGTTGATGGACTGTAATGCCTTACATGGCAGTCGCTGTAGTGTTCATAGTGGGAACACTGCCGAGTCGGCATCAATCAGCAGGTAAATGGTTAAACTTTGTTTCAGTTTTCTATTTTTAGAACATATACAATGTACCATGGAGGCATCATTTACCCTTTTTTCCACAGCGTGAGCAGTATGGATAATGTACGCCACAGTGAGTCAATAGTTATTAATGTAAAAGTCTTTCTAAAGTTATCCTTATTTAGTCAATGTGTCCTGTTAAACTCCACAGAACAAAGGTCAACACAATGTCTTCATCATGGAGTCAATATGTGTCCTGCTTTACTCCACTGAGTCCAAAGTTAATTTGTCATCCCCATTGAGTCAATGTGTCTTGTTTTACCTCACAGAGTCCAGAATCAATTTGTCATCCCTATTGAGCCAATGTTAAATGTTTTAAGCCACAGAACCAACAGTTATTGTATTAATGTCATCCTCATTGAGTCAATGTGTCCTGTTTTACTCCAGAGTCAACAGTCAAATTGTCATCTCTATTGAGCCAATGTTAAATGTTTTAAGCCACAGAGCCAACAGTTATTGTATTAATGTCATCCTCATGGAGTCAATGTGTACATTCCAGGGACAACAGTTGATATGTTGTCCTTGTTGTGTCAATGTTTCCTCCCCAGTGTCAACACTCAATCTGTTATCCATCCTCATTGTGTCATTGTGTCCAGGTTTACTCCGCAGAGCCAACAGTCAATTTTTCATCCTCATTGAGTCAATGTTTAGTATTTAAATTCACAGAGTTAACAGTCAGTATGTCATTCTCATAGTAACAATGTGTCTTGTTTTAATCCGCAGACCCAGCAGTTGATCAGCATGTTGTGTTGTCCTGGTTGTATCAGTGTTTCCTCCACAGTGTCAACAGTTAATATGCTGTCTTCGTTGAGTCAAAGTCTTGTTTACTCCAGAGTCAACAGTCAGTATATAATGTCATACTGATTAAGTCAATGTTTCAATATTGTTTTACTCCACAGAGCCAACAGTCATGATGTCATCAGTATTGTGTCAGTTTGTCCTGTTTACTCCATAGAGCCAACAGTCAGTGTAATGTCAACATAATTGAGCAGATGTTTGCTGTTATGGTGGACTGTCTATGAAATATCACCCTCTCATGAGTCATTATTTTCTTCTTTAATTTGCAGAGCCAAGTCAAATGTAAAAATCACTGAGTCAATATTTACTGTTTTACATTACAGAGACAGCAGTAATAGTGTGTCTAATATCAGCAGTAGCCTTATGCAGTGAGTCAATATTTACTATTACAAACATCAGCATGCCATGTAGTTTTGATATTTGATGTCTTAAGGTTACAGGGAATATCCAGAAATTACAGGTTTAAGTGTATCTGAAAAAGCCAAGATGGTTTGAATATAATATCACTCATAATGGGTCAAAATTTACTGTTCTCCTCCACAGAGCAAACACTCCAATTAATTTTGCTCTACAGACATTTACTCAATCAAAATTCCCTCTTTTTGAGTCAATTGATGTTTACAGATTTACTCTGCAGAACTAACATCTAGTGTCAACTATTCGAGTCAAAATTTGCTATTCTACTCCACAAAGCCAACTCTTCATCTTACACAGCACTCATTAAGTCATTATTTAATGTTTTACTCACAGAGCCATCACTATCTGAATTTACTCTTGTTCACAAAGTCAACATTTACAGCTTTAATCAACAGAGCCAACTATATAATAGTTTACTCCACAGAGCCAAAATACAATATAATCGTCATTGAGTCAATGTGTCCTGTTTAACACTAAATAGTTGACAGTCAGTATGTCATCCTCATTGAGTCAATGTTTAATGTTTTAATCCAGAGCTAACAGTCAGTACTACAATGTTGTTTCCATTGTGTTAATGTTTCCTGTTCTTACTCCACAGCCAACAGTAAATATAATGTCATTCTCTTTGAGTCAGTTTTTTTATTTTACTCCAAAGAGCCAACAATCAATATGTCATACTTCACAGAGCAAATAGTCAATATAAACTGTTCCTCATAGACTTTAAATGTTCTGTTTTTCTCCAAAGAGCCAAGAGTCAACATGTGATACTTCACAGTGCCAAATGTAAATACAATCTCATCCTCATTGAGTCAATGTTTCCTGTTTTACAGACAACACTCCATTTTATGTAGGCCTCATTGAGTCAGTATTTAATGTTTTAATTCACAGAGCAAACATCTAATGCCAACTAATTGAGTCAAAATTTAATGTTTTGCTCCACACAGCCAAATTCAGTATAATGCCTACCTCACTGAAAAATTAATGTTTCCTGTAACACATCAAGAGCCAACAGCCTTCCTCATTGTGACACAGAGAAAACAGTCTCTATATGTTGTTAACATCATTGGGTATGATTGTGTCTTGTTTACTCTACAGAGCTAACAGTCAATGTCGTTGAGTCAAATTGTTTATTGTTTTATGCCACAAACCTAACACTCTATTTTATGTAGCCCTCATTGAGTCAAAATTTCATGTTTTGCTCAACAGAGTCAACATTCATATTGTTATCTCCATTGAGTCAATGTGTCTTATTTTACTCCACAGAGTCAACATTCAATTTGTCATCCCCATTGAGTCAATGTGTCATGTTTAACTCCACAGAGCCAGCAGTCAGTATAAATTGTCACCGTCATTGAGTTAATTTTTACAGTTTCTACCACAATACGCTGTCTTATTGCACTCTCAAGCCATTCTGGTCTTTTGATTGGTCAAGAATTCGAACTTTGACCCGAGCTGCAATTGTTATTGACATCTTCAATAATTGAATGATGTCACATCATCGGGTCATGACCTTTACCTTTGATTCAAGCCAATATTATTGTGGTAGAAACTGGTCACACGACTCGTGATTATTGGATATGGAATTTATTTCACACTTGGAAGTCATTTTTTTTAAAGCTAAACCTCGTGTCTTTTGTAACTTTAAAAAAATAGCTTACTTGAGTGAAATAAATTCCATATCTAACAGCCACTTGTTGTATAACCTCTATTTATTCCACAGAACCAAGTCAATATTTTGTCAACATCATTCATTTATTTCTTACTGTTTTTCTTATCATGGCATGATTCAATATTTTCTGCTCTAATTTTCAGAGGCAAATCAAATATCTTCATTGAGTCTTAATTTTATTGAACTGAGTCAGCAGTAGCAGCGTGTCAAATGTCAGCAGTAACCTTATGCAATGAGTCAATATTTACTTATATAAACCACAACTTGCCATGAAGTTTTGATAATTTATGTCTAAAATAACAGAGAATATTAAAAAAAGAATCTGGAGTTAACAAGTGTTTGCAACAAAGCCAAGAATTTAATGCATGAATATAATATCACCCTCACTGATGGAAAATCCAGATATATTGTTCTACTCCACAAAGGAAAGAAATTTACTCTTGTTGAGTCAATATCTACTATTTTACTCCACAGAGTAAACATTTAATTTGATTCAATCTTGTTGGGTTTGATATAATTAATCTATAATGTTTTACTCCTCTGATCTAACTCTTGTTGAGCCTCTATTATTTTTAATGTTTTACTCCACAGATTAATTCGCTCTTGCTCAGAGTCAATATTTAATGTTTTTCTCCACAGAACCAACAGTAATAGTCTGTCCGTTGTCAGCAGTAGCCTTAGTGAACATCTCCACCAGTTGGTGCGTGCATTCTCCAGCAGGACAGAGCGAGTCAAAGAGACCACTATCCAGCCTCCGACTCCTTCCTCTCAGGATTTTGATGCATACTCTGATGCCAATTCAGGTTTGTTTCTACTCCGGTACAGACTATCAGTTTAGGTTTGATAAAGATTCTATAAACATTTCTCTGATACAGTACTGTTAAAGTTCCAATTTTTATGTGTTTCAATTTTTTGGTGTCCCCTTTTTTGGTTAGTTTTTTTTACCGGAGTTATGGCCCTTGATGCCACTTAGTGAGACATATCCTGCCTGGACTACTCCTCCAATCACAGTTAACCAATTAATAAACTACACAAGAATGTTAGGGAATATGTTAAGATGTGCATGCAGGTTTTTTTCAGAGACATATTAGATGCCATATGGTTTTGAGGGATGGCTAATACAATGGTAATATTTTCCAAAATGATAGATGTCATTTGGTTGCCATGGTAACCATAGAAATCCTTATGATAGACATATTTTGTCTGGATTACTCCTCCAAACATATTTAACCAATTTCAATGAACCTACACAAGAATGTAAATGTTCTGTTGTTTTTTTTGGTTCTTTTGGGTTTTTTTTTCCCTGGAAATGTTGGTTGCCATGGTAACAAGGACACTATACACAGGTTTTGTGTGATGGCAAATAGCTCATCAATCCTTCAAAATTGTTAAAACTTTGTCGAGTTAGTAACTTATTAATGCCTTAAGAGACTTCTGATTGGCCAGAATTGATGTATTTTCTCATTGAGTTGAAAATTGGTGTATTAAGTGTTTTGAAGGATAGCAAAAATGCAACACTGCTATTTTCCCAAACAATAGATGTTATTTGGTTGCCATGGTTGCAAATGAGGGGTAGTGGGTGTGTTATAGTTAGCCATCAGCTTACAGTTCTAGTTTATTTTGGCACTGCTGTATCTATAATCTCTCATGCTAGTTAACTGGTGTGTATTGTGTACAATCCTTCAGTGGCAGAATGAAATCATAAAAAGTAAATTGGAAATTCACATTGGTAATAGAGAAAATAAAAGTCATAAATAATCTCCAAGAAATAAATATCCTTTAAAACAATTAGTAAAGCCATGGAAATTGGAACCATTAGAGGAAACAGAGTTAACTGTAATCGTCTTTGATGACCTTAAAACACATTAGGCATGCCATCAAATAATTACAGGTAGGCTATGGCTGTTTTACCCAGGAAGTGTCCTCTTCTTCCTTCCAGTTTCCTCCGAGTGGCCTTGCTCGGGTCCATCATGTCTTCCATGATAAAACCTCATCAATGCTGATTTGTCTTCTCGGTATCAACATTAAACAAATGGATGTTTCTCAAATTAAGTATGCAGAGAGTTGATGTTTCTGGCTTAAAACCAGAAAAAAAACTTTAAAGTATTTGGATGTCATTGACCTGATCCATGTTTAAATAATTCAGAGGATCTGCTCAATGTGTCTTCATGATTATTCTGAAAAATGGCCGTTTTGAATCCTGACAGTTGGAATTTGTAATTGTTGTTTTTCAGGGAGTGTTGAGTAAGTTGTGTTTTTCTGGGAGTGTTGAGTGGATCTTTCTCACATTTGATATGTAGGTTCTCCTTTGTCTCAAGTTTGCAAGTTCAATTTTGACACTGATCTAAAAACAAAATGGCTGTCTGTAATTTTAAAACCCTACTCCTCTGAAACCTTTGAGTTGATTTCTACCAAATTTGGTCTGAAACATCATGGGGAGAGGGCAGTCATACTTTATGTAAATGAGGCAGGATGTGTACGTGATCCCTCGGGACAGAAGGGCAGGGTCATATCACATGGACATTTGTGTTAGATCCTCTCTAATGATTCAGTTGTCAGATGAACATTAAGGGTCATGGCCCTCTTAATGTTCTCAGATAGTACAGAAATGGATCTTTCTTGGTCTTGGTTCTCCTTGGTCTCTATTTGTGCTTGTTAAAGTATTGGGCTAATCAGAAAGCAAAATGGCTGATGGGCCACCGGTTGAAGATTGTTACCACTATTTCTCAAAAAGTACTTAATGGCTTTTTCTCGAATGTCATATTAAGGCTCCCCTAGCTCCGGACAACTCCTCCTAAACCGATGGGCCGATTCCAATGAAACTTCACACACATATAGAGGACCATGTGTAAATGTGCATGCTACTTTATTTTTCTCAAAATTATGGTTGCTATGGCAACTGGTCACTATAAACAGGTTTTCCGATAAGAACCATAACTTTAAGTTTGTCCGGACAACTCCTCCTAAACCGATGGGCCGATTCCAATGAAACTTCACACACATATAGAGGACCATGTGTAGATGTGCATGCTACTATATTTTTCTCAAAATTATGGTTGCTATGGCAACTGGTCACTATAAACAGGTTTTCCGATAAGAACCATAACTTTAAGTTTGTCCGGACAACTCCTTCTAAACCGAAGGGCCGATTTCAATGAAACTTCACACAAATATAGAGGACCATGTGTAGATATGCATGCCACTTTCTTTTTTTTCTCAAAATTATGGTTGCTATGGCAACTGGTCACTATATTACTGGGTTATCTTAGTTAGCCTCTAATTAAGAGTTCCAATTCACCATTAACTCGTGCAGATTGCGGGGGTATTATTCAGCCATCCTGGCGACAGTTCTAGTTGCATTTGTTTTTTTCTTAATATGTCACGTCACTATGATCAATATTGAGATAGAAGAACTTAATGAGCACATTTTTATCTATACCATATATATATATATTAAGAGATAAAGATGGTATCAGGAAAAGAGACAATTTTATGGGAGAAAATATAAAAGAATAGATCAATCTTGCAAAATGTAACACACCCTCCCACCCCGCACCTCCCCAAACCATCTCCCACCCCTCACTCACAATTAATTTGTGTTATTCTGATCTCTGTCTCCCTAACTCCCTCTAATACCATTACATGGGCATCCTGTAGTAATCTGATATGTCTCTCAGTGAAGTTTTCAGTCTACTGTTTCCTGAAACAAAAAAGATGTCCTGAAACTTGTTACAGTTGTTTTAATTTCAGGCTAAAAATCTATAAAAAAATCTACAACAATGTGTGGGGTTTATATAACCTTTATGAAAGCCACTCTATCAGAACTGTTAAGCTAGAGCTAGATCACATGTCCTATAGTCCCTGCTATGATCCATGAATTGTTTATCTGAATTGATAGGGGTTGAATGTCCATGCTGTAAGCAGTTTTTATAGCCTTGTAGACTAGACCTGCAGTCTACCAATATTTCTATGGCTACATTGTATGTATGATAATTAATTATGTACTAGTTCATTTGTGGATTTTTCAAGAAGAATTACTGTCTGCTTTGAGTGCACAATAAAAGGCAGATACTTAAGTTGTTTTGACTATAGACTCAAAACTTACCTGACTTTGAAATCATGTAAAAAAAGCCTATTTAATACAATATCTCACAGGGGTCATGTTAGATGTTTAGGGGATAACTGTAATTGTGTGTAAGGTAATGAGTAATTGTTTAATTGTGATGAAATATCGGGATTTTCTTACAATTCTCTTGACACAGCACAGAGCCAGTAAAGCAGATCCACATGATAATTTATTTTAAATTGCATAACAGTAGCACAGTATAAAATAATGCTGGAAAGAAGTGTGATTTAGAGGCCAGTAAATATCCACAGGGTGTCAGTATTACTTAGTAATGGTGATGGTAACATCATTTTGTTATCACCTAGTAGTGTTGAGAGTAAGTTTCCATGGTTGTGCATGGTTGTCATGTCAGAATTTCATGACAAGAAAAAACAGTTGTTTTCTGAAATATTATTTTTAATATAGCACTGTACTTTGATCATTGTATGACTAATTTATGGGGGGAAAAACTTGAACTGAAAGAAAGGACATTTTAAATTTCAATTCAGACTGAGAAAACTCTGTTTTATGGAATATTGTTACAATTAAAGTGCTGTATTTTTACACTTACAGCGATCTCTGCTGCTGATGAGCCAGAGCAGAGACAACATCGGCTAGACTCCTTCATCCCTTTGCACCTTCGTGAACGAGGACCCTTGGGCCAATCTGATGAAGGCACATTGGACGAGTATTTCCTGGATTGTGGATGCTGTAGAATGCGTCTGCCATCCTGGCTAAAAAATCCTTGTAGTATGCCAAGGAAGCTGGAACCACAGAGTAAGATATTTGTCAATTTACCAAAAAACAAAATCTAAATCTCATTTATTTCATCAATTTGG